>NC_023752.2:53652027-53958468 GCF_000499845.2 Phaseolus vulgaris
TGAAGTGTCACAAAGGAATGATTCAGTTTTCTTTGCAACCATAGGAGCATTTGTGATTCTTCCACCTTTTATAATACTAGGAATAGCTATATTAACGGGCTATGTACAGCTTTTTCCTTGAAATGTGATACAATTAAGATACTTAGTGATACATCAATGTGATATTAATAGAAATATCTTGGCTTAATGTTTGTTTTCTCCTGTTTTAGTTATAGTGTCTGTCTTTTCCTTTTGGTTAGAAAGTTCTCTGTATTTTGAAATGCTTATAAACACTGACAAACAGTGTCCCTAAACCTTGGAAAACGTCTGGGTAATATATTGTTCTATTTCCATGAGTATACCAGCGTCAACAATTCAATGTTTGAAAAAAATTTATCAGAACTGATTGTGGGGAGAACACAACAAATAATGCACTCACAAGAAGATATTACAAACTTTTCAATGACTGTGCCTTCTCTGTAAAATAAGAAGCTAACAGAAACATATTTGATCCCATAGAAAGAAATTCACGTCCATCAGTGCCCTTATGTGTTTCAGATCCTTGCACACATGGCAAAGCATTGAGACATTTTTCTTGGCAAGAGTCAGCTTCTTGATAAGTAGGAATCAGTAGTTTGTACTCAGTTGTCCTAAACCGCTCCTTGGTTTTGTATGTAGACCCATTTTTCTTGAAGAAGGTAGAAGATCACAATCAAACATATCTGAACACTGAAAAGTATATTCCAAGTTGTTATGCTTTTAGATGTTTTTTCTTTGTAGGCTTGTAAACCAATAAAGACATTCAGGACACCCAGTAATGACACTGCAGTTCCCATTATCCAGTGTGCAAAGAACCACAGACTTCTTCTTTTGGATCCCCTGTGAAGAACAAGGAAATAATTGTACCCTAATCATCATTCTTTGTAAGCAGAAAATTGTAGCTGCTAAGAAAGCTGGTTCTCTACAACTATGAACATAGAACATGAAAAATCTTTATATAAATTTAAAGGACATGAAAAGTGTAACTGCATTGCCTAAGTTTGGTGTTTAGCTAAGACTAAGTGGCCTAATCCAATAGATTGCATGCATTTTCTAAATAAAAGGCAACTCAGTGGTTCACCTTTGTGGTCGAAAAATACCAACTAGAACTTGCAGCCACATAATACCATATAATGCTACCCCTAATCTTTGATGACTATTGTTGAAGGAGTTGTTGAAATTTTTTATGGACATGATTGCTCCTGCAGTAGCAAGAAGTACGGCAAGCTTGTGTTGAACAGAAATACAAACGTGCAAATAATTAATAGAAAGGCAGGGATCAATGCAGCAAAGCTTTAAAAAAAACTAGTTACTTAATTGAGTACCAAAATTTACTTATGACCTTCTTTAACTTGACCTGAGACTTGGTTGATGATACAGACAACAGAATAATTGCATAGTTCTTTTCACATGCTCTATTAAAAAATTAGACAAAGAAAGCCTGGAACTTCCAATAACCAAGAAGATTATTTCTTAAAGCTCCTTTCTTGTCTTCAAAGCATTCATTATAGTCCTTTTCAATAAACAAAGATGCAATACCCCTACTTGACCTTATGTAGTGACAAACAAGTTAGACGAATAAATTAACTGCAAATTTGGAATCTTGCTATTCTTATCTCCTTCCACCATCATTAAAAGTTAATCAGTGGGACAACTGGCCCTTTTAAACTAAATTGAAACCTTAAAATTAATTGTTCTTTTCCACTACGAATATGGGTTGCCAAGCAAAGGGATAAGAAACTACTAAAATATACAAAAGAATGTGATATTTGAAATACAAATGTAAGAGGGGTTTAGATACACTTTCCTGCAAAACTGCATGAACATAGAATATGATTCTAAGCCTTCTTCGATTCCCCTCTCTGTTGGACAGTCTAATGACTAGTATACCAACAGGTATCAAGAACGCCATTGAAGCCCACAAGAGAAGCCCATGTAATGTGATTTCGAACTGAAGTCTAGGACTCATCTTCACACATGAATCAGTCACAAAATTAAAAGTAGCTTCACAAACAAAACATGATATTCATGAAATAGAGGTTTATAAATTATAACTAAAAGGATAGCATCGCAGACAAGAGTGAGAGTAAACAAAATGATGTCACCAACTTGATTGAACAAAATTAGGAAGAATACAACGGAGGAATGAAAATACCTTCGTGTTATGGTCTTTTCTGCTTGAATGTCTACCTTTGGCTTTCTTGTGCTCTTCAGATGCGCTAACAACGAGAAACATGACAAAAACAATACTTACTTGAAAAAGGAAAGCACCGAGCTGTTGCTGAACTCCCATTCCTCCTTCTTTTGTTGAAAATATGATGATGACCAACCAACTCAATCTCCAATGCTAGTGAAGAAGACTTAACAGCAGAAAAACTGTGACATTCTGAAATTTGTATGTGTTCCTCCTCAAGCAGGCCTAGCAAACTTACATAACATAACTCTATGTGTGTACGTGTGCTTGAGAAATATTCATAGCACTCTTACCATTCTTCTCAGCAAGCACAACCAAATTTTTTGGACCAAATCAGGATAGAATTATATCATCTTGAAGCAAGAGTGAACTCGTCAATAAGCCGAAAATAAATGAAGTTTTAACCTTGATAATAATTATATATTAATTCCAGCTTAAAGTGACACTCTTTGAATATAATAGGCTAATATCAGTGGTTGTTGCATGAAAAATGATGGTTATGAAAGTGGGGTGTGTGGGAATACATAATGAAGTAAGATTTCAAACTAGTGGTTTGTGGGGTTAACTTTCACTAGCTTTTTGAGTTTATGGTGGAGAATGTGGAGTTCAGAAAAAGGAAAAGGTAAAAAGCGTGTCAGATTTCGATGGAGTTCTGAAAGACAAAGCGGGTCACGTTAGACTTCCCTGGTAAACACTATCTTCTGTTTCCCAGTGCTGAACATACATTATTATAACCTGTTTGAAAGAAACATATAAAATCAAATTCTACCATTCTTTGGGAAGGAAAAAAGTGTGAACGACTTCAGAAATAGTAGTGTTATATTTTATTTCCCACGTATATTCTCCTACTTCTTTGAGGCACTATTAAAGATATCATTATATATGGTTCATAACAAGTCTTGTTCCTTTCATGCAACTTCTTGTTAGTATTTTTCCCTAATTTTAAACCACCAATATCCATCTCAAGGACTATAGATTAGCCTTTTCTTTGTTGGTGCATAGATACTTCACATTGTTTAAAAGTTTTAGCCAAATTTTCAGCAGCAGCGTTTCAACTAATCATTGCTAGAGACCTGCAACTAGAAGTTTTTAAGTGTGTTTCATAAAACTATAAGCAACCTACCGGAAAATACCATAAAATCTACTGCTGAAGTTATAAAAAAATATATAACCAAAGAGATACTGTTAACTAAATGATGAGTATGAGTGTTATCTATGAATTAAATAATATTAAGTACTTTGGGGAAGCACGTGGTGTGTGCCATTGCTAACCATTTCAATGAGTATCCGCAGTTACCCTTTCTCCTTTTAAAATCAATTTTGCTAACTAATTATCCAAGTTCATGAAAAACCAAAACTTAACTGCGGTTTTCAAAATCTCAATTACTTCCCTACAATTTCAACACATTACTTTTTTACTGCCCATCTTATCTTTCAACGGCTTAAACCCTCCTTTCTTTCTTACAATTTACAACCTTCATTTTCCCCTACTCATTTACAAATCTCTATAATATAGAACTATGTCATTAATTTCGTTTTTTTTAGTTTAATTATTTATATTTTTTATTTTCAATATCTGTGTATATGAAATCCCCAAATGGAACACGACATGGTACAACTGGGATGACAGAAAAATGACATGCGTCAATTCACTTAATTTTTTTTTAAAAAAAGGCATTTGTCTAGTTTTGCTTTCTTTTCTTCATTATACTTTTTTTCTAAAACAAAAAATTAAGATTAAATTTCGAATTACTGAAATAATCATGACAAAATAATCATCGTATATTAATATGTATAAAAATTTCGAAGTTCTGAAATAGATATTTGTTTGACATGAGAAAAAGAAAGGAAAAACAAAACAGATTAACTAAACCAAACTAAACCCTAAACTCATAGTAAAAAAGGCTTTAGCTCTTTGTTTGATTGATTAACAACTTTGTTCCATTAAATATTTATTTATGAAATGGTCAACGTTAAGTGGAAAAGTATACAAATGTCAGCGTTAAAAGGACACATATAAATATATAAATAAAATTAATTAAGTTTGAAAATAAATTAGTGAGATAAACAGAAAGATTAAAGTGTTTTGACAGATCCAATAGACTCAAGTAGTATAAATAAATAGAATGTTTCAGTTTTTTAATTTTTTTATGTGTTAATTAAGGTAAAATACTGAATTAATCTTTAGAGTGCTCAGGTACCGTATCATACACCGAGAGACCCCGAGAGAAACCTAAACACGAGTGATCGAGAGAGGAGATGTGAACCAGGAACGGAGAAACTGGAAGGACAAAGTGAAAGTGAGTTGGGAAGACACTCTTTAAATATATTTTGTACAGGTACAATTTAATACCAAAGATCAGAGAGAAAAATTATCAAATAAACAAATTATAAACCCAGAATCGAAACAAAAATGTAATCACTGTTGAACAAGTACACCAGAACAAGGAAAATAGATGATTCTGAAAAAGAAAAAAAAAATTAACTAAAACACCATCTTTCAAAAACAAATCTTTAGACCTTTTAAGGGTGCAAAATATAAGTGCAGATACTGAAGATTGTCACCACATGATCACCTTCTCTATGCACTTCCTATGTACACTAATGGATCAAGCACCAAGAGATGTGAAGATCACATGAAGCAGCCAAATTCCATAGTTCTTAATCTTTGTAGGATTCTTCTAAAAAATCTACAATCAGAACAAAAATTAAACCTCCATGTCCCAATTAAAAAACTCTTAAACGGGAGCTCCAGAAATCTTAAAAAATCTAGCTTCACCGCTATCCTTTTAAGTTTTAAAAAAACTAAGGGTCGAGTAATTCAGTTTAGTGCAGGAAAACAATTGAGAAGGGCACACCTTCTGCAATTTTCTCAAGAAAAATACCTACCAAAATTAAAATTATCAAAAAATAATAATGATTTAAAAAAGTAATCAATAGCCATCGTTTTCAGAATTAGAAAACATTGCAATTTTTTTTTTTATTGAAAGTAAAAAAGAGACATACCAGAATTTGGATTTGACACGGACCTCGTTAGTGGCCCAGAGTTTCCTGCGGTAGATCTTAGTATGGACTCTTTCTTCCTACACCTCCATATTCATACCTTCTTGTGTAATTCCGTACTAAATGAAAAAATATCGTTTTATCTTTTTTTTTTCACTTCGGAAGATGTTTTTAAATCCAGAAGTGTTCTTAAGATTTATAAAATTCAAAACTCTTTTTTAGATCTGATATAAGCCTATAAATTATGTAATTAAAAAAAGATTATGTAATCCAAAATATTAAAAAAAATGGTATTTTTAGAATACAAAACACTTATAAAAGTAGCAATCCTTAGTATGTTCATGGATTCGGTAGGAAGAACCCTTCCTAACAACAAAAAAAACTCGTCAGAATCCACCAACAAAAGACTCACTTCCACTCATTCTTGAATTAAAAATCTGAAATTGAAAAAATATATTTTTGGAAAAAAATTTTAAAATATATTTTTATGTTCTAAAAATAAAATTTTGGAATACAATTAGAAAATCAAAATTTCATTATAAAAAACAACTTTGAAATAAAGAAATAAAAATACATGTCAAGAAAAAAATTCCAAAAAATAAAATTTAAACGTATATTTCGAAAAAATGTTTCCAGAATTTGTAAAAGTGTTTTGGAAATACAAATTTATTCCAAAATAATCTTGGAATGTACTTTGATTCACAGACCCATCTTATGTAAAAACATTGTCAATATAATTTCCCCCATGTAACCTACATTTCAAAACAATGCTCATTTTCATTCTCACATTCTATAATTCATGGTAAGTTTGTATTTTCTTTATCTATTTCTTTATTTATTTTTCTGTAATAACTAAACTTATCTAGAAATTTTAATGTTAATTTTTTTTAAAAAAAGACTGTTAACAAGTCCAAATTTTAGAAATGTGTCATTAGCAGGAATTTTGGACCAAAGAAAAACGAAAAACATTCACTATAAGATAATTATGAAATAAAAATTAATTTTAGAGACAAAAAATAATTAGTTGTTATAATGACTAAACTAGAGACATTTTTTTAGAAAAAAATGTTTTTAAATTATTTTCTATTATTGTTAAATAGTTTCTAAATTGGTATCTAATTAGTTACCAAGGTTTTAACTACCAATTATTTAGATTCTAAATTTGGTAGAAAAACTTTGGTTGCTAATTAGATATCAATTTAGAAATTATTTAACAATAATAGAAATTAATTTATAAATAAAAAAAAATAGTCTCTAAAATAGCCTCTAATTTAGTCACTATAGTAACTAATTATTTTTTGTCTTTAAAATTGATTTTTATTTCATGATTTTCTTGTAGTGATTTTTATCAAAAGGAGTATCTAGACACGTGGTACAAAACAAAACCAAGTGCGTAGCTCTCTGTATTGAATCCATGTGTGCACGATTTTGCTTCATTCTTTTGTAAAGTTGTGTTTTTTTCATTTTGCAATTCCAATGAAAGTACAAAAACACTCTTTCTCTCATTTGCAGACAATGAAAACACAAAAACACTAAAGAAGGCAAGTATGTAGACCTCTTTTCTCATTCAACTCTTTTGCTTCTCTTATACCACATATTTCTATGATTTTAACAACAAAATGGAGTGGTGAAAGATCACACCATAATCAACAAAGAAGACAAATGTTTTGAAATTTGAAATCGGATGAAGTTTGGAGCCATTTTCATAGTATTTATATGTGCAGAAGACTCTTTCTGCTTAGTGGAATTTTGGAAAAATGTTTTTGATTTTTGATTTATTTATTTTTTAAATACTTATTTTTTTAATATGTGATTATTGCTATTGGCTTTCTATTGAATCCTCCTAGCAGATTTCATATTTGAGGAAAAAATTTAATCTTTTTGGAAAATGTTAGGCCATTGATTTCTAAAGCACAAGATAAAACAAGAAGCAACCCAACTTCGATGGTGGGAGACCTTAAGAGAGAAATGAGTGAAATGGTGAAGGTAGAAGATTAAAGTTTTTATTCCTTGTTTTTAGTACTATTTATTTATTTATTTATTTTTGTTCCATTTCTATTTGATGAACATTTCTTCTCTCATTTTCTACATTAGTGATTTTCGAATTCAATGCTTGATTTTGTTAGAAACTAAAATTTTTATTTAAAAAATATCAATTTGTTAAGTTAACAAAATATCATATTTATTCACCTCATTCCATTTATTGAAGTATGTTCTAATATTTGAATTTTAAAAATAATAAGTTAATTTTTTTAATACAATTTTTTTAATACAGTTTGTTTTGTTTGAAAAGAAGACTCTTTGCATTACTTAATGCATTATTGAGGCTTAAATCCAATTATAGTCTTTGTATTATATAATTCGGTAATATTTTTTTTTTAATAAGACATTCCAAATTACATATTCCATAATATAATAAAGAGATCCACAACTCACCATAACCAACACAACTCACTATTATAATAAACACTAACGATAAATATTAGTGAAACAAACCCTTTCACTCTCTTCATTCATCAAACAACAACTAACACCACACCTCTATTGTGAATGTTTTTAACTTTTTATTAAAGAACAATTATGAAATTTTAAAATTTATGGGATGTTTGAAGAACAAATGTCGGGTGCAGGAAGAAGCAACCCTCATGAGTGAAAACACTCTACAAATCTCAACACTCTTTTTTTACATGAGAAAAAGAAAGAAAAAAAACACACCAAACTACACCCAACATTGATAGATAGCAAATATTGATGACTATTTTATAAGCTACGGTTATTTTATAAACAAACACCCAAGGAAATTGGCTGGTTAACCTTAGATGAATGATACATATTTAAACCTTACTTAACATTTAATCATATATTTCACTTTAACAAACCCTTTAGTCCTTTTTCCAAATAACAAATTGCAAAATTTTGTCACTTAATCACATCAATCAAATTACTAAAACTTTTCAATAACTTATCTCCACTTTGTACTCTTACTCAAAATTCCAAAACTCCCCTCTTTTTTAAAGGTATTTTTGTCATTCACATAATTTTATTTTGTCTAAATTAAAATACAACAAATAATTTTAATATAAATTCAATCTATTTATTTTCCACATGCTATAATCTATATTTCAAAACAATGCTCGTTTTCATTCTCATATTCTATAATTTATAGCAAGTTTGTATTTTTTTTTTTTTATCTATTTCTTTATTTATTGTTTGGTCTATTTAGAAATAACTAAACTTAGTTTTAATGTTAAATAAGTCTTTAAAAAGACTGGCAACAAGATTTTAGAAAGGTCAAATTTATAACAAGGTTAAAACTTCTTTAATTTTTTAAAACAAGTCAGTCAAACATATTTAAGTAAGAAAACAATTTATACACACTTGTAAAAAAACACGCAAATAAATATAATGTTTAATAAGCTAAATTATGCAAAATGGTCATTTATATTCTACATTTTATTGTCTTTTACTTTTTTTAAAATCAATTTAGTCGTTTATGTGTTTATGTGGTTCAAAGATAATTATTTTGTCAACTTAAACTTAACTACATTAATATTTAAAATTATCTTATAACTTATTCTCCATCTTCCTTCTCCATCAAAGCTTAAAAAAAAACTATTTTCACAAATAAAAATATTTATAAGATGAGACACTAATGTTGTGTTTAAATTAAGGAGAGATGAAAAACGAAAGAAATAAAAATAAAGAATAAAAGTGTTGTGTTTAATTAATTATTTTTATTTTAATTATTTTTTATTATAATGTAAAACATAACTACTAATAAAATATTATTATTTTATTTGTTATTTTAATAATTTTCTATGTCAATTATTTATTTCTTTAATGTAAATTTATACTAATAAAATATAATTTTTTTATTTTATTATAATAAACATATATTAATAAATAATAATAATATAAACATACATAAAAATTATATATTTACATAATTATATAATTTTTTTCGCAAATCGTCTTATTCTTTTGTAGAAAATTTAAAAATATCTGTTTTGTTTTCATTTTTCACATTTCCTTTCATGTTCGTAATAGTAAACCATGAATTTACTATAAAATATTTTATTTTATTTTTAAAATAAAAAATAAAATTTTATTTAATAAAATAAGTAACTGAAAAAGTCGTCTTTTATAAAATAATTATTATTTTTACAAAATTATATATATTCTAAACTTTACTATTTTAATGTTTTTAACATTATTCTTACGTAATTATATATTTTTGAAACTTATTATTTAATATAATTAAAATGTGGATAGATGGATAAACATGAAAGCGCATTTGTTTTTGTTAGTAACTATAAAATAATTTTGATATTTTAGGAAGTAAGTTAGTTGACGAAAATACTTAAAAGTAAAACGTTTTTGTTATACTTTTAGTTTTACAAGTATTATTATAAACAATGAACTGAAGCAAGAATAGTATTAATCTGGGATGGGCGCAGGTGAGTCCAGGGTCAACCATTGCAAACAAACAACGCGCTTTGAATCCAACACGTTTCTACCAAAATCAAATATTAAATCTTTAAAGTAATAACAGCGATACATAGCAATAAAATAATAGAAATGCCACACAAGTAACATGGATATTCATTAAAAATTCTTTCACCTAATTCATGTCTCACTCTACCAATATTCTCCATTCAAAATTAATGCCCCTTGCTTCTTCCTATCAACCCAGGTTTGAATATGGACCAAAGACGAATAAAATATAACCACTTGCTTCAAATTTTCAGGAAAATAAATATATCATTGTACTGGTGATAAGTCCAAAATCAAAACTTTAAATATAAGTTGCTTACTTAGATCCGATAATAGGTCTAATAAGTTCAATAAATTTTTCTTAAAATATACCATAATATCGTAAAAAATAAACTTTAAGTTTTAAAAAATCAACTCATAAGATATTGTTTCCACAGCAGAAAAAATAGGTTCAGGAAAAACATAAATGATATCTTTAACAGTTTCGTGAACCATAATTTATTTGGTTACCTGATGTTTCATACCTGTGCCAAATCCAAATTTTCCACATATTGACATGGATGTTTGACTTTTTGTTAAGGCATATTAAAAGTTGAAGCATTGGTGGTAGGAGCATTGGTAAAATTATTTGAACGTGAAAAACCATGATTTTTTGAAGGAATATGACTACCATGATAAATGATGGGATTAAACTCAGAATGTGCATTTGAAAGATTTGTGACATGACATTTCCTGAAATAGTATTGGCATGGAGAAAAGAAGATTGAGTTATGTGCTTTTCAAAGCATTCTTCTTCAAGAACCAACAAAGCTTCAAGGTCATCAACACTATACGAATTCGTTTTTGATATAATTGATCTAATCAAACCATCATACTCATCCGAGAGGCCATCAAGAATCGTTTCGATGTGTTCCTCAGTGGAGATAGCGACACCCATAGCTGCCAAGGTATCCACAGTTTTCTTTATATCCAAAAGATAAGTGGATACATACTGATCATTTTTGGGGGTTTTAAGAAGAAGCTTCAACATCTTGATTGTTGGCCAAGTATGAGATGTGTAGTAAGTGCAAAGACGTTTTCAACTGTCAGTAATGTCTTGAGGCCAACCATCTTTGTTAGAACTGGTGAACTTATCGACGCAAGAAGTCAGACAACAATGAGGTGATCTGATTGTATATAGTGAAGATAGGCATCGTTAGATTTTGGAAACTGACCAACAATTGATGGTAGGTAACAATCAGGGACATTAGTGCCTTCAAGAAAGTGTTCAAGATTGAGACCCCGATGACTTTTTACGACAAGTGAACCGCGTTGTCAAACGTAATAATTGTCTCTAAGGACAAATATCGATGTCACAAGTAACAGTGAATTATCGAGTACAATAATCACTAAATATAACAATAGAACAATAAAAAAAGTCTTAAATTGGTTATGTTGGTACTGATCCATAAGAATACAAACAAAGAATTAGTTGTTTCAATTTGGAAGATAGGGATTAGGTTTCATCTCTCTCACCCTCATGTATTTTGATTAGCATGTTAATATTAAGTTCTATGATTGAAATTGATGCTGGTAGAAAATTCATTTATATCAATCTCTCGCGTATAAAATCTTGTTTCCTAAATATTGATCTCTCGCATATTTATAAAAACAACTTAGAATCACACTCAGATGTTAATGATAATTAACATTTTAAATCTATCCTACTCAAATATGTTAATTATTGTTGTGTAGGTCCGAATCTTAAAAATACCTTCCGGTCAGATTTAAGATTCTTAACTGTTGCCAAAATCTGTTGTTTCCAAAAAAAGAAAATTGTGATTATATAACTTTAGATTGATTGAGATAGTGAATTGATGTTGGAGAAAAGATGCCATGCGAAAAGAAGAAGACTAAGTATGGTGGAAGACGGATAAGGAGAAGTAGCGGAACTCATGGTTGAGAAAAAGAAATATGCTCTTGATAACCAACTAAGGGTATATATAGAAAACAGACTACAAATGCGTGACACTACCAAACATCAGGTTAGTTACAATATTTATACTCAGTTATATATTATAAACTATTTTATTTAGTTGAGTTGATGTGATCTTCATTTTGTTGGTTATAAAACTTTGGTTTAATAAGTTTTCATCCCAATTAAGGGATAAAAATCAAATAAATTGACGCATAAGTTGTATTATTCATTAGATTACTTTCAGACTACCGACGCCAATAACATAGTTGACCTATTCTTTAGTTGCATGCATTTTTTTTTTGTTACGAAGTTGGCAGTGTACCTAACAAAAAGGCTATTGAATAATACACTGATGCGACATCTGGGAAGCAACCATGTCCGTGAGCCAATTTTAAAAGAAAAAACAAGTACGAAATTTGAAGGAAACACTCTACAAGAAAGTAGAATGGTAACAAAACAAATGTTGCAGCAAACCACGAACATTTATTGCTCCCTTTACTTAGAGACACTCAGCATACAGAACTTGCCATTGCCAGTTTGTAAAAGGCTATAAGTTTCTATATTTCTTTGTTATCCTTTGAGAATATATAAAACAAGAACATGTCCAGAATGATGGTCAGAGAGACCATCTTATAGAATAGAAAGAACAGAGTATTACAATTAAATGAGACACTCAAAATTGAAGCAGTTAAAATGTGTACAAAACAATATTTGTGTTTGTTATGACCCGGTTTGTGTAATTGCCCGAAGCCTAGTTCTATTATCGCCTTCTATTTATTTCTTTACTTTTGTGTATGTCACCTTCCAATTTCCATCTAAGGGAAAACCCAAAAATCTACCTCCCTGACTCCCAATTTTGCAAGTATGAGACTATACAGTATACACCTTTCAAACCCAAGAAAATGTTAAACATCAGCACACTTCATTGGTGCATACCCGAGTCTGGATTTCTTCATATCATATAGTATGTGGAAATTCTGCTGCTGATAGTTTCCAATTATTGAAAGGGCAGATCGAGAAGTTCCCAAAATAGCCAAGCAAACAATGTCAGAATCAATCTGGATAAAGTAATTCTCCACAGGGAAATTCCACTCTGCTCCATCAGCAAATAAAATACCAAAGTCAGGTAGCTCCATCTTGTCAATTCCCGACACATTGTAACATGGCTTTAGAGGAGGAAGGCCTTCAACCACTGTATAGCCCTTAATCTTCTTCACAAAAGCCTCCCTTATAATCTCATAAGCAGGTTCAGCAAAATATGTTAGTGTGGTGCCAGAATCAATTATGGTACCACCAGCACCTTCTGCTGACAAATGCCAAGTCTCCTCAGGTATCTTCAACACCTCACCATCAACCATAACAGACTTTATCTGGACATAGTAAAATGTGTCAACTGAATCCTCTTTCGCCCCACCAAAAGAAGTGAAATTCAAATTGGGGTGGCTGAGGAGCTCCTTGTCCTCTCCAAAAATCAATTTGCTACTCACACTTGCATTGCTATTTCTATCCACAAGACAATAGGAAAATGAATGGCCATAGAAAGATTGCATCTGAGAAGCAAATGACAATGGTCCTCTCCCCAAACCTAGCAAACCAGCAGCCCCATGAAAGAGACCCCTATTCCAATGACCACATCCAAACATCACATTCTCCACACGCTTCAGCTCTGCCCCCCCAGAAGGAGTGGTGAGATTAACGGTAAAGGTTTCCAATGCAAAATCCCCAGTTGTATTTGAACCATCTCCATACCAATAGAAGTAGGGGCAACTCTGATTCTCACCTTTGCAAGGCCTAGGTGGATCAGGAGATGAAACCAGTTGGCACCGGGGATCACCACAGCTTATATTTCTAAAAGAACTAGAATCTTTGGGGTCATAATATGGCCCACTTTGCTCAAAACATGCAATGCAAGGAACACATTGAATCCAATTAAGGTCACTACCAGTATCAAGTATGAGAGAGAAATGCTTAGGAGGTGTGCCCACAAACACATCCATGAAGTACTCACCAGAGCCAAGACTCACTCCAGATTCCAAAGTTGCCACAAGCTGCCCCGAAACCCCACTTGCCGGCGAAGCCCCTGGAGCAACCACAGGCTCGAAGGGCTGCTTTGGTTGGTCCTGTGACTTTTGCAGCCTTGAAATGGCGTTTTGATTCTTCTTCTCTGTGACCCTTTTGTGAAGGTTCTGAATTCTGGTCAAATCCCTTACGGTGGAATCAACCACAGATTGATTAGGTCCAGCATCTTCGCTCCCTGACCTGTGTTTCAAGTGGAGTTTGACCACTTGCTTGTGCGGTTTTGGTGTTGGAAAAGCCTCACCCTCTTCACCAGTTTCTTTACCTGATGTAATGGCAGGCCCAGAATGCCCAAGTTCATTGGAACTCGAGAGGTTACAATCAGTGTCCCCGGATGAAGAGATAACACTGAAGCTAGGATGATCAGGAAACTTTATGGCAGCCAGAGAAGATCCATTTTGGTTGTGATTGTGATCGTGATTCCTAGAAAAGGCTTCCACAAAACAGGAGCACGTCACAAGGAAAATCACAATGAGAGAAACCTTCAAAACCATGGTATTGATAATATCCTCTTTCTTGTACCCAATGGAAATCCTAGATCAAGCACCTAGCAGAGTTTGAGCTAGGCCAAGAGGGTGAAAGAAGGAACTGAGTTCACAAGTTTCTCTCAAAGGCAATTAATCACAAGCAAAATCTCAAAACGAGAGAAGATTAAAGAAGATGGGGAGATGTAAAGATAATGGAAATTACAAAAAAAATGTGAACTTATGAGTTTTGATTTGAGGCCAATACAATGGCTTTGGCAGATGGGAATTGTCTTTGAAGGTGAGAAGAGAAAGAAAGAAGGATTGAAAAGTAAGGTGGTGTGACTCTGAGCTTTGAATCGTTGGACTTTATCAGTAACAACAATGAGAAAGACTTGGAAGCCTAATGTATGTCAAAGGTTGTGTCCAACAACGCGGTTTCATTCACAATAAAGTGTTAGTATTTATTACCTCTTGAAAATGAATTATAAAGCTTGTAATAGAAGATGGTGTATGATTTTTATTTTCTAAAAATAGTTTTTCAGAAAAAAAAAGGATAACAGACATTTATATTGAAGTCAATGTCTCGTGATAAAAAGATTTGAAGTTCTGAAATCACTGTTACCGCTTATAGCGTGCATAGAAGCAATTTTGAACCACACGCTACGTGAATTTTCCCAAGCTAGGAACAGTAACTTCATCCATATACTGGAAGAAAAAGATTTATATGGTATGATTATTCCATGGAATTTTATGGTCTGCTTCCTGATTCATTGGCTTGTGATTGTGTGAGATATATTACTCTTACCTCACTAGGCTGCCACAACAAAAAGTCAAAGACAGTGAAACACATTGGATAAGTTAAACTCAAACTCTGTAGTCGCTGGTCAGAGTTTTGAGTGGGTCTTCTCATCTTGCAAATGAAGGGAACATGGAGAAAGACAAATCCACCTTTGTGACTTGAATAAGGAGAAACAAATGATAAAGAGTTTAATGAAGGGAGCCCCACTTTGGAGATGGAAAAAATGGAAGAAAATTATTTCAGAAGCCTTAGTTAATCACAGTAGTTCAGCAGAACTAGATCATTATCGACCCTTTTCATCTTCACATCTAGTAACATCAAATTCTTCTAATTTTCTATATATATATATATATATTTGTAGTATAAAAATTATGTATAGTAGATAAATAGACTAGATAGAATTACAAATTGTATGTATGATGAATTTGTTCATTTTTGTAGTAAGTGTTTTAAAATTAAACTCATAATAATTTCTAATTTGCTTACTATACAAACATTTTTACATCTATAGTATGTAAACATTAAATTCATTGACAATAAAATATTTGTTTGAATAAATTTTTCACGAATACTTTTATGAAAAAAAAGGTTTCTCCACAAACTACTTTAAATTGGCTAAAATAAGTATAAAAACCTTTTAGACATCAGTTTATAAAGAATTTATTGTTTCATTCTTATTTTGTATTTAGAGAGAAATTTATTAAAAAATAGACCACAAATAGTTTTATAAATATAAAAACAATTTAAAAAAATGAGGGTGACCGTGCATCCCTCCGCCAGGGTGCCAATCATAATATAAAAAGTACAAAATTAACTCGAAGTGATAAAAAAATGAGTTATTGAAAAGAAAGAAAATTAAAATTAAAAAAAATATTTAGATAAGGAAAAAGGAGCATAAAAAAATGTTAATAGTATAAAAGTAATGTGATAAAAGTAAAAAAATTATGTCTACATTGACTCTACTTACTTTTTAAAAAAAATTAAACATATTACACAAAAAGAGAAGATTGGTGATTTAAAAAAAAAACATATGATTAATAATACAAAACGTATAATTAATTGTATAAGAATAAAGGATATGAATATAAGGCTTTTAGAAGTAAATTAATATTAATTTATTTTTTCTAATTCTTAGTTGTTTTTCTTTATACATATGTTTAGCCTTTATTTTGAATGTGAGTCAGACATTAAGGTTCCAAAAGAAGTTTGTTCCCATATAGACCAAAACCTCAATTAAGATCATGACACAACAAAAAATTTGAATCAGATCAACCTGTTCGAATGAGTACCAGAATAAAAAAAAATCACTTGAGTCTCTAAAGGACTATCATTGTAATCGTAATGTTTCCAATACATCTTCAAGACTTAAATATCCTTTTGAATTTTGTTTTGTCTTATAAAAATTTATCAACTTCCTACACATTTTTTGTTATGTCTCTTTCTTCACATGTTGAGCCAATCACTTATTTTGAAGCTGTGAAACATGATTGTTGGAGAAAAGCTACACATTGTGAGATATCTACTTTGGAGTCAAATCAAACATGGGAGACGACTCTTCTGCCTAAGGAAAAAACAATCATAGGTTGCAAATGGATCTTCAAAATAAACTATAAGGCTAATGAGACAGTTGAAAGTTGAAAGGTAGCAAGCAAGGCTAGTAGCAAAGGGATACACACAAACAAAAAGCATTGACTATCTTCATACTTTCTCTCCAGTAGCAAAGATGATCACCATAAGGTTGTTTCTTTCTCTAGCTTCTATCTATAATTGAGAATTGAAAAAATTAGACATAAACAATTTTTTTTTACATGGAGAGTTAAAAGAAGATGTATACATGGTTGTTCCTCCTAGATTGACTTTTATTCAACCAGGACAAGTTTGTGAATTAAAAAAAGGATTTATATGACCTTAAGGAAGCTAGCAGAGAGTGGTTTGTCAAATTGTCATTCCTTTTGCTTTCTATGGAATATACTCAATTTATGAATGATCACTCCTTGTTCGTTAATTCTTCTGAAGGATCTTTTACAACATTATTGATGTATGTTGATGATATAATATTGGTAGGAAATGATAAAGAGGAGATTAGGCGAATCAAACAAACCTTGAATCAAACATTCAAGATTAAGGATTTTGGGAATTTAAGATATTTCCTTGGTCTTGAAATAGCAAGAAGTGAGAAAGGGATAATGATGAATCAAAGAAAATATGCATTGAAATTTTTAATAAATGCAGGTCTTTTAGCCTACAAACCTGCACCTACTTCAATTGATAATCATGCAAAATTTTCTTCTACTAGAAGTGTTCCTTTCATAGATGTTTAAGCCAATAGAAGATTGATTGAAAGACTTATGTATCTCACTAATACTCGACCTGACATAACTTTTTTTGTGCAACAACTTTCTCAATTTCTTGCTAAGCTTGCAATTGCTCACTGTAATGCAACAATTAAAATTCTCATATATATTTAAAGGACCTTCGAGTCTTGGTTTATTTTTCTCCTCCAACACTTCTACTCATTTAAAAGCCTTGTGTGATAGTGATTGGGGCACCTGTAGTGATTCAAGACAATCAATGACTGATACATGACAATATCAAAGAGTTCTTATGAAGCTGAATACAGGACAATGACCACTGTTACATGTAAAATTCAACGGCTAACTTATCTTCTTCAAGATTTCAAAGTTCTTTTTGAGAAACCATCTCTTTTGTACCGTGACAATGACTCAGTAAGATACATTGCAACAAATCTAATGTTTCATGAGCATACGAAACACATAGAAATAGATTGTCACATTGTTGGGAAAAATTGAAGAAAGGTCTCATACATTTTCTTCCCACTTCTACCACGGAGCAACTAGTTGACATTTATACCAAAGTCTTAAGTCCTTAATCTTTCATGAGTATTTGTTCCAAGTTGGGTTTCATCAATATTTGCTCCCCATCTTGTGGGAGACTAACAAAGGATATGGAAACAAGGCTCCCCATCTTTAAGTCATTTATTTTATTTTTTCTTATTCTAGCCTTTATTGACTCTTTATTTTACATTATGTCTTTTTAGCTAGACTTAGAATAAACTCTTGTTTTGATTTAAATAAGAAAAATAAATTAGAATAAATATTTTCTCTCATATCTTTTGTCTTCCTTTTTATCTTTTATTCATCTTTGTTCTATTTTATAATATATAGACATATTAAATGAACTATTTTTAATTACATATAATTAATTGCAAATTTTATCTATATATATAATGAATTATACAAAAATATATTGTAAATTATATACATTTTACTTTGTAAATATCTCAACCACCACTCTTCGTAAGGAGTGGTATAAAAAATGACAAAATAATTGATTTCTTAATGCCAACTTGACTTTCCTTAATGAAACACAGGTGTAATTTACAAATGTCAACCTTCAAAATCTTTGCATTTCAGCTTATGATCAAATTCACAGCTTTCTGAAAGTGTAATCCATCCATGTATACCAAATCATTCTTATATTTATTCAATCAAAAAATTTATCATACCAGTCTTTTTATTAACTTATTTTAGAAGATTAAGTGAAGCATGTGATTTAATATATGAAGATTATGATTTTTCATCATATTGAATTAAATATTTTTTTAAAATTATTATAATATCACTTAAGAATCAAGACAAAAAATAATTTAAATATATATTTTTTTCATAATCTTTTAAAATATTTTTTAAAATAAAATCGTAACAAAATTTTAAATTTCAAAAGAAAATAATACTTTAAATATGAAAATTAACTTCATCTTCGTAATAAAGATAAAGAAATGGATACAAAATTGTAAGAAGTTAGACACCCAAAGTTATATGTGTAAAAAATAAAATAACAAGTGAGAAAGAAAAATATATGGATATTATAGAACAATTAATGTGACACGAAGAAATTGAAAAACAAGAAGGAACAAATGTTGAGTGTTAAATTTTAGGTGCCTAGAGTTAATAAAAACAAAAGAAGAAGAAAAAAAATATTCCTATGCGTTCGTGCGATCATGTGAAAAAGGACACATGCAAGTACGTGAGTTTGGTAATGTGCAAAATATTTTGATTTAACTGTTTGTGAATACCCAGAAATCTCAATCACTAGGCAAACAGTGTAAACGAACATTGAGATCAAAGAAAAATGAGGAATCTTGTTGAAATTTGATGCCAAGATAAATACGTGCACAAGATGAACATCAAATTAATGTTATTGTGGAAATCCAGGTGTAAGAAAAATATATATTATATTACAATATCATTATCCTTCTTTAGCTAATTCCAAATTTTTTTATGGAATTAACGAAGATGGCCAAACATAAAAATTAATTTTCACGTTTCCTTCTGATTGATGAGCACTAACATGAGTCGTGGATTTGAGTTTGAGTAGTGAGATTTTTCGTAAAGAATGAAATAAAAGAAACCAAACTATGATTTGTGGTACCATTGGTCAAAACCACGTCGTATTCCACTTTCTGTTCCTTTATTATCGTTGTACATTACTTGTACCAATTGTATTGCTGTATTCATAGCACTTTAACTTGAATACATAAAATTATTTTAAATATGTTAACTATCAATAGGATCATTTTACAACTATAATTTATTTTGAACTCTGGGTTTATTCATGTTAGGGAGATGAGACCTAGAGAACTATTGAATGATTTCGTCTTCTTCCTTTTGGACAGGTTGCTAAAGTTTCACTGTGATCCTTTTGGCCTCGATGCTTCTCCTTCGGCTCTCGATCTCTCAGTCTCGGGTGAATATCAAATGGGAGAGGTACCTGCAGAAGACACTCCGACGCTCAAGTCAGTAAAAAAGGTATTCGGCACTCAGGGTGTACAGTGATAATGACGTACCTTTGTTCTTGGAATGTGCTCTATTTATATTATTTTAACAAGCTTACCTTATTGGGTCTGATTAGTGAAATAGATCACACTTAGGAGCGTATTACCTAGTTCTTAATGTTAGTTTAACTTTATTGACCTTAGTTTGAGCGTTAATAGATAAGGTGTGTCGATCGACCTGCACGGTCGTGCAGGTCTTGGTCAGCTCGGTCAAAGAGACCGAATCGTGGTAATAACCAATCGGTCCATACAAGTAGAGGGTTGTTTCTCATATAAATGTATGACTTATTTTATATTTAATTTGATTTTTATTTTAAGCACATTAAAGTAGTGATTTAGAATTGTAACGGGAAAAAAATATTCTTCTAATAGTTAAAAATCAGTGGATAGATGATGTTTCCATTGATTATTAATTTTTATTATAGAAGTAAATGCAAAATTATATATGGTCCTTATCAATACTTGTTTGATTCCATTTCTTTCAATCAGAGACTATAGGTTTCAACTCATAACTCTCCTTCTTATACGGCACAAAGACCCTGCGAATCCACTTCTTGAACATCAACTTCAGATTTTGTGTTGGAAAGTAATGTATTAACAGTTAGCACTATTTGGAGGAAAAAGAAATCCAATAAGGCAAGGTGAAGAACTCGTCACTGTGTCTGGTCAACAAAATCAGCGGGGTATAAGGTGGAAACTCAGTTCCATGCATCTTCCCTTCATATTTCAACTCATAACTTTAAGGAAACCCAAACATTTCTATAAACTTTCCCATACTTTCTTCAAGGCTTGTGTTTTACAGTATCAATCTCTTGTTTTATATTCTGTCAAAATTATAAAAAAAAAATTGTGAAAAAAGATCTTATCCCTCGAGTCCGTCATAAAAAGGTTAAGTTGTAATAAAGAAGGATTACACTGCCGATAAAAGAAAAGAAAAAATGAAAGAAAGAAGGTTCAACATACGTGAAAATTCAAATACATCCGATACACTTTTACGTGATTACTATTTTTTTATTTATAATCTTAATATTAATGTTTTGCAGCTTTTTTTTTTCATACCATATAAATTAAGGATAAGAATATTTTATAGTATATAAATATATATAAATATTATGAGTCAGTTTGGTAAGGTTAAGTTAGACTTAGAGTTTATTTTTCAAAATGGTATCCGATCAATCTATCATAATAAAAGTTTTATTGACCTTACTATTTAAAGTTTATTTTAATTGAGTGTGGGTTGAAGATCTCATATCCAAAAAGATGTTGAGTTAGACTTCCCCTTTCATATTTGGAAAGACTCACTCCCTCATTCCCTCTTCATATTTGGAATACAAACACATACATACATTTGATGACAAAGATTTTTTCTTCTTTTCTTACTTCTTTTCATTTGATATATTGGTGGGTTTTATTGATATTAGTCTTAAATGGCTTCTTAGCAGAGTTGGTTCCCATGGTTTCATATTATATTTAATTCAAGAATTATAGAAATATTGTACTGGTATGGACGAGACCGAAGATCCGGTCACCCTGATCGAGACTCGGACTTGCTGACCAAGACCGAGGAAATTTGGCTGAGAATGCGAGAACTTGGCCAAGACCACAAAAACTTGGTCGAGACAAGGGAAATTGCCACAGACCCATACATCCATTAACGCTCTAACCAAGGTCAGTGAAGCTAACCTGTCATTAAGGATTAGGTAATACGTCCATAAGTGCGATACATTCCACATATCAGACCCAATAAGGTAAGCCCATTAAAATAATATAAATAGCACACATCCCAAGGAGAAAGGTACGTCATTTATTACTGTGCATCTACCCGCATACTGATCACTCGCTTTACTAACTTGAGCGTCGAAGTGCCCTCCACAGGTACCCCCCATTCGGTGTTCGCCCGAGACCGAGAGCCGAAGGAGAAGCACGAAGACGAGAATGACCCCAGTCAAACACCCAACAACCTGCCCGACCGAAGGAGGAAGACGAAGACTTCAATAGTTCTCTAGGTCCCATCTCCCTAGCAGGAACAAATATAAAATAGAATTAAAATAAATTTAAGAACTAATAAAATAAAAAGTAAAATAAATTAATAAATTAAAATAAATTTGATTGTTAACATATTTAGTTTTTCTGTTTTAAGTTATTAGGCATTGTTTGTTTGGCCCAACTTTCCTTTTCTGTTTCCTTTGTTTGTTAACCACCATGTATTTTACTCTCTAATATATGAGTAAATAAGAAATTCTTTTGTATCTTTTTTTCTCTGCTTTTCCCTCTTTTATGCTTAAGTCATTGTCTCTTTTTCATTTGCAATTAGGGTTCATCAGAACCTCTCTTTCTCCATTGCGATTTCGTGCGCTCCATTTGATGCACCACATCAGACAAGGAATATTCATCTTCATTAACGGTAATATGGTATCAGAGCCATTTTTTAGCCTATCCTAACGAGTATTTGTTGGGTTTATCAGGCCATCACCCATAATATGTTATCCCACGCACGAGCTGCTATCACTCTCGGCGTGAGGGGGTGTGTTGGAGATCCCACATCGACTAGAGATTAGAGCCTTTCATTGTATATAATTGGGTGCAAACCTCAACCTTATGAGCCAGATTTATGGAGTTGAGTTAGGCTTAAAGTCCACTTCTTAATATGGTATCAGAACTCTTCGAATGAAGAGCTCTGCTGCGCTTCTCTCTTATGTTTATTTCCCCCTTTGTTGTTCTTGGTTATCTTTTTTGTTCTCTTTCAAAATCTTGATTGGGTTTAAAAATCTCTTAGACAATGTTTAATAAAAACCCTAGTCTTCATAGTCTTAATAGTAGTCACACTATTACATGCAATTTTTGTGGTAAATATGGTCATACTGAGGCTGTTTGTTTTCGCAAAGTGGGTTTTCCTTCTGGTAATGTTAAAACCTCAAAGTTTTCTTCTACTAGAAAAGTTTGCACTTTTTGTAATCGTCTTGGTCACACTGTCGACACCTGTTATAAAAAGCATGGGTTTCCTCCTGGCTACAAATTCACCAATTGAAAATCCGCAAGATAGGCAGGTTGTCGGTGAGGACGAGCTGATCTTCTTGGAAATTGGGGTGAGGTGCTTCCTGTATAATGCAGTGGGTTGAAGTGAAAGTCAAAGTGCATTTAAGTTGGTGTGTAAGTTTAGAAACATATATTAAGTTTAATTGAAAATGAGGCACATATAACACATCAGACAAATAAAACTTATCAGAAAAACGTACTAAACCAGAGTATGTGGCATAAACAGTTTTACTTAAAGTGAAAGGAAGTTTTCTCTGTTTTGCACGACTACAAGTATCACATACATGATGAGTATCAACAGTAATAAAATAGTGTTGTTTGCTTAAGACATGTAATCTTTCAAGTGAAGGGTGTCCTAGTCTATAATGTCACAGTGTTCTGTCCATGATATTACAATTAAAAAAAGGAGCAAAACAATGCAGTTTAGAACGACTAGAAGCAGGCAAGGTAGTGACAAGATACAAGCCATCGATGACTTTAACTGTACAAAAAAATATATATTGGTTATAAGAAAATAAATATTTTTAATGTTTAAAATAGTTAGAAATATAATTATTGAAGAAAGAAATGAGTTTTTACAAAATAAAAATTAAAAATATTTAGTTTAAAATTTATTTTTTTGTAAGAATGAAGAAAATAAAAAATTAAACCCTACAACAACATAAAGTTGAATCTATAAACATAAATTAGTATTTATTTTTATTATTATTAAGGATGTAATCATTTAATTTCAAGTAAAAAATACAGTACATAATTATAAAAAAAAAAACAAAGTCAAATAGTATTAATTAGTAATGGACAGAGATATAATATTGAAATGAGAAATTTGAGTTGTTTATTAATAACAAATGTCGACAAGGTTCTTGTTGTGGCTGATAATAATCTGTTGTACAAAGTGAATGTTGATAAGGATCATGTTGTTCATTGTTGTAATTAGTTGCAGCTGGAATGTGGGCTCCGATGGTAGCTTTTGTTTTATGCGTGGATCATTTAGTAATTGTGTCACTCACAATAAATATATTGAATTGACCTTGTACCATTCCATGTAAACTCTCTAGGAGAGAAAGATGAGTCACATGTGGACAAACTTAAAAATCAAGTTTTTCCTAGTCAGAGTCTTCCCTGAATTACTTTTAATTTAAAAATAAAATAAAATCAAAAGTAGCAACCAAAGTGTCAACCCTAAATGCAAAATCCTAAAAAAAAACTAATACAAATACTACACTTAATGCTTAAAAATGAGAAGAAAAAAATAAAAAATAAAAACAACAACAATAATATCATCAATGAATAACTTAATTTTTATTTATAATTTTTTAAACCATTTAGTTAGTATTTATTTTTATAAAATATCCAAACAATTTTATTTAATTTTTACTATTACTTATTTTGATATCTTTTTAACAAACAAAAAAATATTGGTTCTTAAATTTATTTTTATTATATTTTATATTTTTTTTTCTTTTCCATTCATTCTAGATATAGCAATAAAAGAATTCTAAAAACAAAATCCCAAAAATCAAATTCTAAGAGGATTTTTTTTTTTGAAAAATACAAAATGAAACCATTTAATGGTGTTAGATAGGAAAATAAAAAATTAAAGGGTGATTAATAGGAAAATAAATAAAAAATGTTAAAAGAAAATAAAAGTGAAAATAGTGTTATATGAGAAAAAAAAAATCTTCATTGTTTGTTCAACTTTTAGCTCAAAGATAAATTCTCATTTTTCTATCCCAAATAATAGTTTCCACTTGCAAATATAGAAGGTGTGGAGAAGAATTATGTTGGAAGCCATTTTTACAATTTAAAGCTTTTTGTGTGTGGTTTTCTTACCCTTTTTTTTTTCTATCTCTGTTTTGGGTTTTTTCTCCCCAAAAGACTTTGGTTTTTCTCTTCTCACATGACCGTAAATATCGTTTGAGTTATTATACCATATTAAAAAACATAACAAAGCATAAAAAATAGAAAAGATGAACAAAATCTCGATATTCTAATTTCTCATTCAGATTTTACACAATTTATAATTTTACAACAAAAGGTTAAATAGAAGAACAGTGAAACCATTAATGATAGAACAAACAACAAATATGACTAAACTAAATGTGGATAGGGTAACTTTACCCTTCTGAACACAAACAAACTTAGAAGTAAAATTAAAAAACTACACAAACATTAAATATTTTAATATAATGAAAAATGCCAATTGTCAATTGTGAAGTAAAATAAATAATAAAGAAGTTGCGTCATGGTAGTAAATGAAATTTGAAAGTACTTTATACACCTTCCATACACAACAAAACCAGTATATATACTACTAATACATAACTTTTTAATTCATTCTATTCCTCATTCCCAAATATTACTGAATTTTTAGTTAAAGCAAAAGCTTACATTTTCAAACTTTTAATTTTACTTTGGAGTTAATTTTTACAATTTAATCTTATAAGTTATTTACTGTTAAATTTTGGTCTCTTCTGCATTTACATTTGCAACTTTAAAGTTTGCTTTCTCTTCTAAACTTAAGTTTGAGAAATAACATCTTAGAATTAATCACCTCATTCTATGTATTGTTTAGTTTTTTCTCATATGGTTATTCATCATATCAGAGATTCATCTCAACAATTGTATTAGTTGTGACCAACGTTGGTTTATGTATATTATTTACATCATGCATGCAAAGGTTTTATTTTTTTCCTTGGATCAGAATTTCTTATAACATCAGAGTAATAAAATTGAACCGAGTTAGCAATCCGCACAATGTATGTCGCAAAATACATTACACTTGAAACGAAACCTTTGCTGCTGTTGCTTACCATTTAACAAATTTTACTGTGATGTTTCTTTGACAGGCAATGGAATTTGAATAAATAAAATAAACTTCAACACCCCAATGTTTTCATAAACCTAGTACTTCATGTTTTTTCACATAACGAGGATATCATTATAGGTGCTTGGTGGCACACTAAATAAAACCAGAAACTCGATGATTCTATAACCTGATTGTGTTACTAGCATCCAACTACCACATGAAAGAAACATATTACATGATTTTCTAATTATCAGCAATATAAAGCATGCATATTACATGTGTGGATTAAAGCATTCATATATAAAAGTATAGGGTATGAGTGATGAAATGATAGTGTTGATGAGTTCAGATTCTGACAAGTGCGAAACACAGATGAGAGGAGACTCTGAAGGACCAAAGGTGCAGCGTATGATGGAGTTGGAGATGATTGTGACGCACAATCTGGTTCCATCCCTTGGTCAAGTTATAGATGTAGCTTCTCTCCATTTTCCACTTCTTCAAGCACATCTTGCACTCGTTCAAAGAAGGATCCAACACAGTCACTGACAAGCCAGCAAGCCTTCCGTTTTCTTTGATACATTCATTCAATGACGACTCCTCGGTTTCTGAAAGAAATCTGTTGGCAATCTTGGTGGGTGGAATAGACAATCGAGCATGCTTTGGGTTCAAATCTGTGCTAAAAAGTTTCTTTTCGGTCACAAACTTTACCTCAGATCCATTAAGTTCTTGTATCTTTTCTTGAAATTGCCTTGGCAGCAACTCACCCGATTCATGATTTTCTTCTTCCTCATCATCCACCGTTGCATTGTTTCTCAACTCATGCATGTTTTTAAGTGAATTTTGTTCCTCTTCGTATTCACTAAATAAGGACACTGCCTCCAACAAATATTCAAATATTGATTTACTATTACTATATCCCTCCTTGCTCTTGATTCTCTTATGTGGATTTTGATTTGTTTCTTCTTCTTCTTGTTCTTCTTCTTTATCATAATGTTGGAAAACACCAAATCTTTTCGTTAAACATAATCTCAGTACATCATCATTGTTGCTTCTGCTACATCCTTCTGCACTCTTGATTTTCTTTGATGGTTTATAATCACTTTGTACTTCTTTCCCATTCCTTTTGAGACTCCTTTCACGCATTTCCATGGACAAGTCTTCATAAAGAAAATGGTTTTCTTCTCTGGCTAACACAGTCTTCCTCATTGAAGCCCAAGCATCTCCATTCCCAACTTGTTTCTTTCCGTCTCCTCTAAATTTTTTCTCTTCCATTGCTATACCTTTCACCTTAGACCAGTTTTGTTTCTCTCTTTGCATCTCTTCTTTTTTCCTATTGACTCCTAGCTATACATACATATAATGCAAGGCTGATAAAAAAAAATATAATGCAAGAAAAAAAAGATAAAACACTTATTTTCTAATAGTACCATATCAGATTAAATGTTAATTAATAAGATCAATATTTTTATTTAATAAGGTAATATCAATATATATTTTTGAGTTAATAAGGTAATATTTGTGTAAATTTAACTAATTTTAGTTTATGTGATATTGTGTAAATTTAGTAATGAAGGTTATACTCTATCTTCTGTAAATTTAATTGATATTTTTTATTTTACGTAATATTTTGTAGATTTAATATATTCTTGATTGTGGATATTGTATAGGTTTTCACTCTTCAATCTTTTTTAGATCAGATCAGTTTTGCTTTTTTTTGTGTGTGTAAATTTAATTGATATTTTTCATCTAAGTATATTTAGATTTTATATGATATACTCTGTAGATTTTGCAACAACTGTATATATAAGATAACTACATCTCAATCTTGTGTAAATTTAATTTATATTTTTCATTAATTATATTTTTATTTTATATGATGTGTAGATTTATCAATAACGGTTGATAAAATAATTATATTTCTATTGAATTCATAATAATTGAATTTATGACGCTGGTTTTATTTTATTAATTTGATATTGTATACCATGTTTATTGATTTATTAATATGAAGAGAATGTTCTCATAGATTGATCCTAGTATATGGTTTGTTGATGAGTGAACTATAGTAATGTTTCTTATCCTTCTTTTGTTATCCAGGTTTTTTTCTTATAAATATTTTCAGAAAATAAAAATACTTAAATATATTCTTTGTGACCCTTTCAGTCATTTTCATTGAAAAATGGTCATGTGCAAAAAGAAAAAAAAAGTGTTTTCTCTTTGTTATAAGAAAAAAATTATCGGACATAATATTTATCATTGAAGGTCGTTTATTTCTACTCTAAACTTTTTTTTTCTTATTACACTAAATTGTTATGGAATAGAACAATTTGAGTAAAACAAGAAAGAAATAATGAGGTTAATAAGGTTGGGAAGAAGATGATTAAACTTCAAAAATAAGGATTGAGTTTGTGTCTTTCCTAAAACAACAGGCAAACATATTCATAAAATTATTGAAGAGGTATGAAAGAAAGAAAGAAAAAATTAATTACAAGTCATAAAAAAATTAAAACAATTATAATCTTAAAGAGGCGATGATCTTTTCGAAAATTTTAATAAAGAAAAAAAAGACGAAGATGGAGGAGAAACATAAAATATTATTTAGTCTTAGTCTTGGTAATTTTTTTTGTTACTTTAAAATATTTGAAATTTTGTGATATTTTTTATTCTTTAAAAATTGGTAATGTAGTGTTTAATTGCTATTTTTTTTATTCGCAATTATGCAATGGCTAATGTCAATTAGTTTTTGAGTGTCTAACTGTGAATTCTAATTGATTGAATTTATGACTCTAGATTTATTTTATTAATTTGAGATTGTATATCCTTTTTATTGATTTATTAATGTGAAGAGAATATGTTTTCTTAGATTGATCTGTACGGTAGGTTGATGTGTCAACTCTATACCAATGTTTCTTATCATTTGATACATGATTTTTTTATAAAGATTTTCAGAAAAAATTAAATAAAAAGGTTGTCAACAAATTCTTCATCCCAAATAACTTACTTCAATAGCTTTTCCAATTTTGAGTATGAACTAGACTTTTTATTAGACAATAAAATTAAGGATGACAAAGTGGGCCAGCTCGTTTCACATAGGCCCGTCCTGCATTTGTTCTACAAATGTAGGTCAGGTTAGCCCGTCCCACAAAGTGAGTGTGGACTAGATTTTTTGTCTCGTCCCGCATAAGGGTTGGCCCGGGGTTTTGTGGCCCAGCCAGCATTCAATTTTTTTTAGAAATCCAATGATTTTTTTTTTTTTACTTTTTCTCTTGACAAATTGTCATAAAAAACAAAGGCATTAGGATTAATACAACATTAACATTAATTGAATGTTACATAATTCAAGTATCAACCTTCCAATATTCTTGACTTACCCACTACCTAACATATCTACTATTATTTATTCCAAATTACATGAAAAATATCATATCAAACATCCTGTATTTTCATCCCCAAAACTAAATCAAAAAGGAGTCTCAAGAAAATTATAACTCCAATGACCCTTGTAATTTTCTACCCCAAAATGAAAAAGAAAGAAAAACAGAACATTTACTCCACTGCTGCCAAAGTTAATTTTGTGTTTGTTTGTGGGCTTGCAGGCCAGCCCGCCCCACTGCTGGCCCACACGGGCCGTGGGTTAGTGGGTTGAAAAGGTGAGCCCGCCCCGCGTTTTTTACCAGCGGGTCATTCCCCAATATAAACATAGTATTTTCTCTAGTTCTCCAAGAGGAAAAACAACTTACAAGTGTCACCATAGATATAAAGGTTCTCTTGAATACCAATGAAAAATATGTCAACTGGAAACAACAAGAACATGGTTTTTGGAAACCCTAGAATCAAAATCAGATTTTTTGGAAGACTCAGGGAATGGGAAATGCATGGCGTGGCCAAGGAAGAGGAAGAGGAAGATCAAACAATCAATTAAAACAGTGCTCTTAACGTCATAAAACAAATCATATAGTGGGTGAGTGTTACTCTAAACATGGGTATCCTCCATGGTATAAACAGAAGAATGAGCAGTTCAACACTAATCAAGATAGAACATGTAATTTGAATGTAAAAAGTGACTATACAAAATAGTAGTCAAGAATAAACTGGAAAAAATTTCTTTACTATTGATCAAGTGCAAAGACTCCTACAACTATTAGAATCTTCGACAACAACAAGTCATGGTGTTAATCAAATTTCGTCCAATCAGCTCAAGCCATTTGATGGTTGTCTTGTTGGTTTCACAGAAGAGTAGGTGAAAATTCGAGGTTAGATCGAGTTGCGTACAACCTTTTCCAATGGAGAGGCAACGAATACTATAATGATCAAGTGCATAGTAGTCAACGCTCATTCGTCTTACAATTTGCTTCTGGGACGTCCATCATTGAACAAATTGGGGGTAGTGGTTTCAACGTGACACCTAAAGTTAAACTACCTTCACTTGACGACAAGGAGATCACCATAATCAGAAAGTAGCCCGAAAATGTTATGAAAACAGTTTGAGAAACAAGAGAGGCACGTACACTATTACAACCTACATGGGAAGTTCGAACATTGAGATAGATTACCAACATTCTCTGGTGGAAAGGCATCCCGAGCCGGTAGGCGAAGTAGAAATAAATGGAAAGAAGTTCAAGCTCGACGCATCATTACACGGCGAATTAGAAGAAAGGATCAAAGAAATTTTGTCAAGGAACATGGATGCTTTCGCACGGTTAGTTGCTGATATGTCTATATCGATCTTGATTTCCTGTGTCATCATTTAACCATTGACGTAGGGGTGAAGCCTGTTGTCCAAAGATGTAAAAAAAATTTAGAGGAGAAACGCCTTAGTATAAAGGAAGAAATCGCAAGTTAGTGGAAGCCAACCATATCAAGGAAATCCAATACCCTAAATAGTTGATGAATATGGTGATGGTGAAAAAATCACATGGAAATGTGTGGACTTCACTAATCTCAACAAAGTTTGTCCCAAAGATTCATACCATTTGTTTAACATAGATTCTTTAATTGATAGCGCATCAGGGCGTGGTTTTCTTAGATTCATGGATGCCTTCTCGTGGTATAACCAAATCCGAATGCATCCTAGAGATCAAGAAAAAATTGTCGAGGCGGCTAACTATTGTTATAAAGTTATACCTTTGAGACTGAAGAATGCAAGGGCAACATACCAACATTTGATGGAAAGGATTTTTCAATCCATGTTGGGGCAAAATGTTCAAGCATGTGTTGATCATATGGTAGTAACCTCTGAAAAGTTAGAAACTCATGTCATCGACTTAGAAGAATTGTTGAAGATGATCAGTAATCGACTAAAGCTTAACCTAGAAAAATGTGTTTTTGGTGTTCAAGCTGGAAAGTTCCCTAGATCTCTTCTAATAGAGAGGGGGATAATAGAAAATACCAACAAGTGTGTCGTGATAGTTGGCAGGAGAAGTCCCAATAATGTAAAGGAGGTACAACGGTTAATCGATAGGATGACTGCCTTATCACAATTTCTGTTGGCCAATGGAGATAAGGGGTATCCCTATTTTCAGTGTCTTTGGAAGAATGATTGTTTCCTCTGGTCGACCGAGTGTAAGTAGACCTTCATAAAGCTTAAAAAGTATTTAGCTAACCCACATGTGCTCAGCAAGCCATCCCCAAAGGTTCCTATCCGATTGTATTTCTTGGTAACCGATCGAGCAATCAGCTCGTCATTGTGCAAGATGAAGGGAAAAGCCAAAAGCCCATATACTTTGTCAGCAAGGTGTTGGAAGACACTAAGTCATAATACCAAACCATTGAAAAAGTTGCCTTGACGGTCGTTTTCATAGCCCGATGATTACGACATTATTTTCACAGTTTCACCATGATCATTATGATCGATCTCTCCTTCAAGCAAGTCTTTCAGAATTTGAATGTAGCAGGACGAATGGTCAAGTGGGCCATCGAGCTATCAAAGTTTGACATTCAATATGAACCGCGTTGTCCTATCAAAGGGCATGTGTATGCCGATTTCGTGGTCGAACTTTCTCTAAAGGAGTCTGAAGAGAAAGGGAAGACTTAAGGTGGATTCTTTCTGTAGATGGATCATCTAACCTCATGGGAAATGGGTCAGACATCATCCTTGAAAGGCCTGATGGGGTACTTCTTGAGCAATCTCTCAAGTTTGCAAAGGCTAACAACAATCAAGTTGAGTATGAGGTTCTTATTGTTGGAATGCTAGTGGCGAAGAAACTAGGAATACATCGATTGTTGGCAAAGTGTGACTCGCTACTCAAAACAGGACATGTATCTAAAGATTACCAGGCGAATGATCCTCAGTTAACTTCGTATCTTAGATATATTAAAACTTTAGTAGAAATATTTTCTGCTTTTGACCTCGTGCATGTTCCGAGAGATTAGAATTCTCTAGCAGACCTACTATCTAAATTGGCAAGCTCGGGAAAGGGAGGAGCACATTGCACGGTAGAACAGTAAAGGAGCATGTCCACACAAATGATTGTAAGTTGATGTTATTCATTAATATGGTTACTATTTACAACAACATGAAAAGAATCAAATAACAAATGAAAGAATAAAAGCCAAGGTTGGTTCTCTCAATTCAAGTGGCACTTGAAAAGCTATGAAGTAGAAAAGTATTGAGAATATCAAACACCTAATTAACTACAACTGACTTGATCATCGAAGTATTGTCAACAAGTAGGGTTCCCTCATCGTGATTGATCTTCGGATATTCAGAGGCTACAATTATAAATGGATTGAAGACCACCTCCAAACTTCCGACCTCCAATTTGACAAGAACAAAAAAATATGGGATGTGGAGTGCAACTTGAGATTATATTTAATTTAGAATGATTTTTATAATTAATATTGCTACACAAATTTTTTTATTTTTTCAGCATAAAAAACCTAAATATAACTAGTAAAAAGAAAATACAATGTGTTCGAACAAAAATATTTTTTAATTTTACACGATTTTTTATTATATAAAAAAAATATATTATTTATTACACCCAATATTATAAATTATGTTGTAATAAAAAATGATTATATAAATTTAAAAATATTTTAAACACTTATAACAACTGTCAACAGTTACAATTTTTTAATCTTTAAAAGATAAAAAAAAACATTTGAAACACATAATAAGAAAATAAAGTATTGAGATTTTATTTTTACATTCACATTTTGCAAATATAGATGAAATGAAAAGCCTTGAAGCCCTAGCCGTAGTGGCTCCTGGTGGGGGTGCTAAGGCGCTCGTGTCTGGTATTTGACATCCACCTTGTGTTTGAATGAAGAAAGGGAGGGAATTATTTGTTGGCAGTTACAGAAGGCTTCACCGAAACACCATTCCATTTTCTCCAACACACCTTCACCAAACCATGTCGCATTCCGATCCTCCAAACCGATACTCTTACTCCCCCTCTCTACACTGGAACCCTCAGCTTCACCAATACTTCCTCCATGCCTACGGCGCTGACCACTTCTCTCGCATCTCCGCCGCGCTAACGTACGCTCTTCTTTTTCATTTTCCGATACGTTTCATTTGAAGCAATCGTATATCGTAATAGCATGTACTTCGAGACTAATTCCTCTAGAGATGAACACGTTATTACAATATCTGATTCAGCTCCTGAACCTATTTTAGTTGCAACTGTTTGATTTTCGTTGAGTTTTCCAATTCGCAGCCGACCTTCTCGCTACTCGTGCATTCGAGTTAACACGCTCAGGTCCGCCGTTGACGACGTCGTTGAGAAGCTGCGCCCGCTCGTCTCTAATGTGTCGGTGGCGGTGCAATCCGAATTCGAAGATGGCGAGTCAAATCCCTTGAAGGAGTGTTTGGAAGATGCACCTGCTCCTTTTTCCAAATGCAAGATTCCCGGACTTGATTATGTGGTGTTTGTTTGGGGTTCGGGACCGCACCGTATCGATTATGGCGAGGCGCCTCCCAAGGAGGTCATTGTTAGTAGGAAGTGTGCTGAGGCAGTTCTTCGAGGTGCTCAGGTTGGTAATTTATTTGCCAATTGCCAAATTATGTGTTTCGAAGAGTTTGATTGGTTGTTACTAATGTTAGTTTTGACTTTAGGTATATGTTCCTGGTGTGATGGCTTGCAGTGCTCATGTTGAGAAAGGAGATACAGTTGCGGTTTCGGTTGCTGTGGAGCAGCAGGGTGCTGATGGGGGATGGGGAATTCCTATGACACGTGGCACTGTTCTCCAAGGATCAGAGACAGGTAGCAAGTGTGTATTCATGTTCGGGTGATATGTTTGTAGACCTGACTTTTTTATCTTGGCACTAAAATCCTAAATTGCATAACCTGAAAAACCATAGGTGGGAAATTGGATATATATATCAGGGAGATAAAGTTGTATTTTCAAACAGTCATGCTAATGTTTTTTTCATAATCAAGTTTTGAACAATAAGACATAAGTGGTTTATTCTTTGTCCAAATTATGTTAAGGATGTTTTGTGAAGACAAATGTTTGTTTCTGTTGAAGTAAACTTTTGGAACAGGGCTGATAGTAATTTGTATTTTCCTTGTTTCGCAGATACGTATTATCTTGAACGGAATGGGCTTTATATTGGGCAAGGAACAGCTATGTTGTCAAGGGCTGGAATGTTCCGTGCTTCTGAAGGAGTTGGTGTGGATATGAAGGATAGAGTATACGATCTTCATTCTTTTCATAGTAAATTTCGTCTCCTACTCATAATCATACGCCATACTGTATTCTTGTCTTTTTTGCATTATTGATTATTTTATTCTTGCTTTTATCACTTCATAATATATGTTTTTGTGTTTAAGCATTTTTTTAATGCTGCAGCAATTTCATGTTCAATTGACGCTCTTGTAGTTGTATATTTTTTTCTTTTTTCTTTATAATATATGCATCATTATTTATTTTAACAAATATTCCTAATTTGTTGTTCCCCACTTCAAATGCTTTATTTTGCCTAATTGAGTAAGATGTTGAAGCTTGTTTGGGTTACTTTTTTTTGTATTTTTTTGGCTGCAGTTGAATTGACTTGAACCTTGAAGCTTATGAAATCTTTCTGTTACTTGTTACTGTTATGATATAGTGGGGGCTTAACAAGGCTAACTTAATTTTTTACCCCAATGAATTTGTGCTAGGAAGACTTTTTTAGTTTGATTTAATGGATTTCAATACATGATTAGTTTAAGATTTACCATGATCTCATTAGTTGGTGCTAATAAATATTGTTGCTCTAGTACGGAATTGATAAAAGAATTTGAGAAGCGAAGATTAGATTTGAATGAGTGTTGAAATCTGTTTCTCACTCCACTCCTTTCAGAATCCTATTCTAAACTCTTGTCTTTATAATTTGCTGTTGGTAATGTTAGTGAAGAGCATTAAATATTGTTACGATGATTGGTTCTTTAAGAGTTTTAGCATGTGTTTATGGTTGGATCATTTTGCCAGTGCTCAAGGCAAATATAAGAATTTGCATCTGTTATGCTTATATGAGGTTATTAGCTTCAAGAAATTAGATTTTACATGGTTTCTTGTTTGGTAAGTGGAGGGAGGGGGAGAGCCTGGACTAGACTTTCCTAGCCTGTATGAAGCCTACAGATTTGTAATTATAGGTGTGAGATAGAGTCTGGCGTGCCATTCATATATATTTTTCCAGGGTTTTCTCATATCCTAATTGGCATTTTTCTTTGCTCTATATATTTGCAATTTTTGTGAAATATTTGAGGCTTTGAATGTGAGTGTAGCTGATGTATTAATGTTTCTTTTTCGGTTTTTCAGATTTGTTCGAGGGAGAAATATTTCTTCAAAATCTGCCTAGCATTATTGCTGCTCATGCTTTAGGTACATAAATTTGAGTATCATTTTTTATGTTTTGACTTTGGGGTATTGCTGCCCATTTTTTTTCACTTCTGATTTAAACACCACTGGGAGATGTTGGATTTGAACCCTCATAGGATAATACTTCTCTAGCAACCACGTAGGCCTTAGCAAATGCCCTTTTAATGGGGGAAAGGAGGGGGGAGGGTTCTATGTCAGAACTGCAAGAGGATTAGAAAGATCTTGTAGACCAATATGTTTTTCTTTTGTATAGTTTTTTACTATATGCCTTTATCAAGTGAAAAGTTGTACTTTTCGTATGCTTTTTATCTCATCATGTTTATATTCAATAACGAGTCAATCTGAAAAATCTTTCTTCACCAAATAGATAATCCTATGTCCTATCGATTCCTTTCCTTTCAGTATTTTCTTTGCTAGATCATTTATAGTTGGAACGTTGACCTTTTACTATAGTTTAATTTCTGCTTTTATTTTTTGGTGCCTTTGTAATTTGTCTTAAGTTTGAAAATGTATTTCATCTTTTATATCATGGACATTTATCAATAATCCTTGGGGGTTAGGTCTTGCTACTGTCTCGTACTTGTTTTATGATAGTAATTGTTTCACTTTGCACTATAGATTCCCCCCCTCCCCTTTCCAATGCTTTTTTATGTTTTGTTCATATTTTAAGGACTCTCTACCTTGTTATCTTGCTAGTTTGTCCTATATAGATTTCTTTATATAGATTTTTTTTTTTTATATTTTCAGATCCACAAAGGGGTGAACGAATACTAGATATGTGTGCTGCACCTGGAGGGAAAACAACTGCAATTGCAATACTCATGAAGGATGAGGGAGAGATCATTGCAACAGATAGATCTCATAATAAGGTGAGGATTCTGAACTCTAGTAAAAGGCTTACCAATACTACTTGCTTACTTGAACTCAAGTATACTGCAATAAGGGGATGTCATGGTAGAAGCATAGCTTTCTTTTACTGATATATTGTTCTGTTTTCTGTTTATTTCAAATTTTCATTGGTTGCCAGCCTTCTGTACCCTGTTTTTGATACACAGAATATTGGTTTCGTTTGTTATGATTGTGAATGGTATGAGTCTTGTAGAATTTTAATAAATTAATGGTTTGTTAACATATCAATTTTGATGATTGTCTAGGTGCTGCATATTCAGAAATTGGCTGCTGAAATGGGCTTGAGTTGTATAAAGACATATAAATTAGATGCTCTTAAATCTGTTTGTCGAAGAGATGATATTGATACTTTTACTGATCCATGCTGTGGTAATGCCAAAAATGATGTGACAAATCAAGTTTTTGATTCCCCAAATTTGGAAGTTGAAATAGTGTCACCCGTTACAGAAGGTTTAAACTCATACTCTGGAGGAAATTTATATATTTGCCTTTAATTGATACTTTTTGACTAGTTCATAAACACATGATAGAAAATTCTTATTGGGTTCTATATAGGTAATAGGTATTCAATTCAGTTCAATGCTAAACCTTTTCTATTAAATGTATTGGAGTTATGCATTGAAATTGAATCACACTAACTTCCAGAATTATTATACATTGAACCATTCTTATTGTCTAACATTCTTTTTTCATTGATGGTATTGTCTTCTGATTGGGAATTAGATACTATGGCGTGCCTAAGTCCCATATCAAGTAGTATGAGACGTTCAGTAGAGCATTTAAGTGATTTATTTTCCCCTCCCCCCAGTACTTAGCTTTAGAGGGTTGGTTCCCCGTGTATTTATCAATAGGTATTAGAGCTAGGTGTAAGTGTCTCAAAAATGGCTACTTACAAAGGGTTCTAACTAATAAGGAAGTTGAGTGAAGTGTCACCGAGTGAAACTCATCAAGATGTCAACTCTTAGTCACGGTATACGATAGGGACTTGGGTGTTATGGAGTGTTTAAGTCCTACATTGAGTAGTATGAGTTGTTTGATGAAGTATTTAAGTACTTGATTATCTCCCCTCAATAGCTAGCTTTTGATGGTGAGTTCCTTATTTGCTGAAATGCTTATTAGTTGCTAAACGTGAACATCAGAGATACTTATTCTTACATTTTAAAGATGAAAGAGAAAAGCATCAGCTAATAGACAGAACTGTGAAACATCCGTGTCTCAGTTGCATGTTTGTTTTACCCATGGTTCTTTTTCTTGAACATCTATTGTTGGTTTCTTGAGGTTAGCCTCATCATCATCATCATAATCAAAGGATCATTTAGTGTTAAAAGATGGTCCAGGTAGTGAATAATGATGTTAAATATTATGTTTGCTTAGACATAATTGTTAGAAAAGAGAATGACTTGATTAAACTAAGGAGGGGGGGTTGAATTTGGTTTTAAAACTTTTTCTGAAGAACTTACTTTCTTTAGATTCTCTTACGACTTATACGGAGAATGCAATTATAAGTAATATCAAAATTGATTCAAGAATTGGGTGCACCAAAACTAAAACAATATAAGTAAGAAAAGAAAGCACAAGGAGATGTATATTGGTTCAGATATTCTGATCCTACATCAAGTCTCAACAATTCAACCTTAGAATTGTTGGTTCCACTACCTTTTACAAAGTTATACAAAGAATCAACTCCTGAACAGTTTCAAGAGGATATACAACACCCTTGATACAAAGAGGATATTAGCCCTCATCTCACCTAAGAGGATACATAGTTTATGAACTCTTGATCACCAAGTACAGCAATAACACTAGAAACAATCCAGTTATAGTATCAAAGAAAACAAAGAAAGATTTTACCAAACTTTCTCATAGCAGAAGCACTTTCAAGATCAGCTCGAAACACAACCCTGATTCAAATCTTTGTAGCACAAGAATGAGTATAAGAAAAACTTAGAATTCTCAGAAAAGATTGCTTTGAATGCTTGATAATTCGTTTATAAAACATAGAGTCAAGTGCTCTATTCATAGATTTGAAAATCAATGATTGAAACAACTTCTGACTCATTTAATCGATTGTATTAAGTGTTAATCGATTATTATATGTAAATCTGTTGAAAACCACTTTTTGTTTTAATTGATTAAAAAGAGTGTTAATCAATTAAATCAATTTAACAATTGATAGTGGAGCGTATTTAATTGATTATGAAAAGATGTAATTGATTATTTCACTGGGAACATTGAAAAGGTGACATGGTTCTCTGTTTTAACCGATTATTAGTGAGATTATCCTGTTCTGATCCTCATCAAGATCAGTTTAATCGATTAAATTAAATATAATCGATTATTTTGTTCTAAAAATCTTTTAAAACAATTTTTCTCTTTTCAAAAAAACATTTTAACTCATTTTAACTTAACTGTGTGTTGATCTTATAAATACCTTTTGTGTGAGAGATTTAGAAAACAATTACACATAAAGCTAAAACATTCTAGACACATCTCATCTTCATTCTTCATAATCAAAACACCATCTCTTTGGGACTTGAGCATCTTCAAGTCTAACAATAATTAATAGACTTGAGCATTTTGTGATTGTATTTATTGAATTTCTGTTGGTTCATTTCTTCTGTGCTATGGTTTTTCACTTCTTTCCTGTTTTATATTTGTTACACACATGAGAAGTATTCTTTTGTCAACAATTTACAAATTCATTTTTGAATAATTTAAAGGTAAAGACGAAATGACAAATGGAAGAGTTTATGTTAGCAAAGCTGATGCCCGGAAGAACATGCGAAGAGCGCGAAATGGCCCTGGAAGAAATCAGTGTGTTGGTGGTAGGGTTGATCGATCGAAAGGTTTTCCTCCTGGCAGTTTTGATAGGGTTCTTCTTGATGCTCCCTGTTCTGCCCTTGGTTTAAGGCCTCGATTATTTGCTGGAGAGGTAGAAGTGGATCTGTTTATTGAAATATCTCCTGCATTTATTGAATTTACATACACATGCTTAAAACTATCTATATTTATTGGTGCAAATGTAAATAGGATGTGGGGAGTAGTGGATTATCTTAAAGTGGAATTATGTCCTCATATTTTTTCTTGATTTATGCCACTGTTAATGTTGTACTTCTACATCATGCTCGAATTTGTTTCTTAACCTTTGCATGAAGTACGGGAATCTGTAGAAGCACTTTTTATTTCAATGCGATTGGGAAATAAAATTATTCTATGGTAAATTCACCCTTCCTTGCCTATAATGTATAGGAAGGATATGGGGAGTACTGGCTTATCTTAAAGTGGAATTTTGTCCTCATTTATTTCTTGGTGTATACCATTGTTAATTTTCTACTTCTGCAACGTGTTCAATTATGTGTTTCTTAACCTTTACTAAAATATGGGAATGTATAGAACTAATTGGTTATTGCAATGTGATTGGAAAATAAAATTATTCTATGGTATCACCCTTCTTGACCAGAAAGTGTATTTGGTGAACTTGTTCACTCACATGACTTACAGATTGGTCATCATCTCTGTGTGAATGGCTAAGTTAGTTTTTTTTTATCAAAATATGAAAGGAAATTTAAACACAATAATTGGTTTTTAAAGAAAATAGTAGTAACCATGCAATGCATTTGTTTTTGGCAGGAAACAATTGAATCTTTAAGACACCATGCAAAGTACCAGAGAAGGATGTTTGACCAGGCTGTTCAATTAGTTCGACCAGGAGGAGTAATTGTCTACTCCACGTAAGGATGTACTTTGTGTTGATCACATCTCTCTGTGCATACTTGCATGTTTTCTGTCATGATATGTGATCATGTTTCTTCCCTATTGTCTATATTAGATTCCTTCCTTGTACTTTGGTTTGGTTTGGTTTCTAAATTATAATTTATCTTTATAAGAAAAGTAATCATACAATATCTACTTCTCATGCCCTCTTCATGTTATCAGAGTTTGCATTTGTTCTTGTCTGAATTTCTTATCAGTAGGTGTAAAAGGATTGCTTAAATGTAAAATCTCATGTCATTGTCATTTGCATAATCTTTCTGAGCATATTTACATTGAGGGCATGTTTGTTAAGTGAAAAAGGGAAGGAATGATTTAATTAGGAAGGATGGAAAACCATGTAAAATTTGGATTTTTTGCTGTTTGGAATGGTTTAATAAAGGAAGGGAAGAAAGCATATATCGGGATCTCATTGTTAGATGCTTCCCCTTCGAAATTTGAAACGGAAAAAGTCACTTTATATCCAAATATAAAAATATCCTTATCGAGCATATTACTTTTTTATTTAGGGTATAGTGTCATTTTATAAACATTTTTTTCCCTTTCCTTTCCTTTCACTTTATTATTAAACAACCTAAAAATGGTAGGATTCTCAGTTAGTAGGATAAGCTACTTGATGTGGTATTTATGTCTTGAGATTTTCCCACCTACTGAACTAGTGTTTTGGGTTGAGCTTTCCTCTTGTGCTTAAGCCCTAACAATTGATGCTTTCATTGAGAGTTGGCCTACGTAAAGGGTTTGCTATAGATCGGATTAAGGTGCAAACCAAAACTCTTAAAGGGGTGACAACTTTAGGAGCTTTACATTGAGTAGGATAAGTTACTTGATGTGGTACATAAACCTTGAGACTCTCCCATTTAATGGACTAGTATTTTGTGTTGAACTCTCTCCTTGTGTTTAAGTCCTGACAGAAGGTGTTTTCGTTGAGATTTGATCTAAAGGCCACCTATAGATTGAATTAAGGTGTAAACCAAACACTGATGGGCGAGTGAAGTCATCTCAGTGTAAAAAGGTTACTATTGGGTCAGTGTTGATACTGTGGACATCGGTCCATAAAGTGGGTAACAATGTTAGGAGTCTCTCTTTTAGCAGGACAAACTACTTGGTGTGGTATTTAAGTCATGAGGTTTTCCTACCTAATGGACTATTTTTTTGGGCTTACCTCTCGTGCTTAATTCCCAACAAAATCATCTATTCTCTCTTACATTCTTAAATCTAGCATACCGTTAGTAGTTTTGATTTTCTGTGTATATCTAACAGCTAAATTCTAATTGCATTGTTTTTGTAATGGTCTGAAGTATATTTCATCAAGTCTCTATAGCGCATCTTTGGAATCTGCTTCCAGGATGAACTCTTTTTATTTGTGAGACGTTACTGTAAAACTGATTTGTTGGCTATTGTCTTGAAATAGTTGTACGATTAATCCTGGTGAGAATGAAGCATTAGTTCGACATGCTTTGGATAAATACAAATATCTGTCATTGGCACCGCAGGTTTGATACTGATTCTTTGCAATATCAACTTCCTTTTGTTTTTCTTCAATTGATCAGGTTTATATAATTCTATGGCTGAATTATTATTTTTAAAAATTGGATAATATATTTAGTTAACTGAAGGATGCCTATACGGTCTTACTTTTTTTAACTAAGACGGTAAAGTGTTGATTATAAACAATGAAACAAATTTCGATGTTTAGTTTGTCTGCAATGAATTATTTGTACACTCGGGTGAGTTATTCGTATTTTCTATTTGATTTATTCCAGCATCCAAGAATTGGGGGACCTGGTCTAGTTGGTAGCTGCGAATTTCCGGATGGATATGTAGAGTAAGCCCTTCATCCTTTTGTCCAAGAATGTGCATCTCTTATCTCTGTCCCTTACAAACACACGCTTTTACACACTCATTTGTAATGCTGTTTAGCAGTGTTGGTTGGAGGATACACCTTTCATTTTTTTACCCTAAATAAAATAAAGAAAAATTGAGTGTCAATTTTCGGTTTCACATCATGATGTCTGTACAGGGAGTGGTTACGACCTGGGGAGGAAGAGCTTGTTCAGAGGTTTGATCCATCATCTCCCCTTGATACAATTGGGTTTTTCATTGCCAAGTTTCTCGTCGGATCTAAAGATACATGACAGCTATTCATGAAATGTTGGAGTGGATCTATGTTTTCTTTATTATTGCCACTGAAGGAAGCCATCAGATTTTTTTATGATTGACCTCTGACAACCGTTTGGGAGCTTCACAGATGTCCATTTGAAAAATGAATTAAGAAAGAATGAGCATGACTGCTTTATTTGAAAGTTGCAATCTTGATGGAAGGCATATTTTGTTAAATTTGCAGTTTTCTTGTAACTTCGCCGTTTAACATATGAAAGGGAAGTTCTTAAAAGATCCTTCTGGTTAGAAGTGAGTCTGCTTCCAAAGTGTTGGTTCTATAAGCTTGTATTGTCAACTTGTTGTAACTCCTATTTGAACCTCATTGAGCATAACATTTTGCTCTTTAATAGGTAACTACGAATGATGCGACTACATGAACATAGTCCTACGACGCGTACAAATATACCTAAAAGTGCAGGTTTAGAGTGCGTGGTTGAGATCTTGCCACATTTACTAGAAATGGTGTTATGTGTCTTTCTTTCACATCTTAGTTTCGTGTAATGTATGTAAATTCGAGAGAAATCGAGAACAAAACTCGTTAAAGTTTTGTAATTCTTCATAAATAATAAAGAATTATAATAATAAAAAAAGTATGTAACCATCATTTCTCTTTCAAAATTTACATCTCTTTATATTTCTTCCGCCTTTTTGTTAATTCATTCTCAACTCATCCTAGGTAAAAAGATTGTTTCACATTTCCTTCACCTTTTACGAGGAGTTCACATACATTTGTTTGTTTTAGCTGTCATAAATCTCATTTGGGCTATTAGTCATAGTTTCCTTTCCTTATAAGATTTGGCTTGCTAATCTCTCATTTCAAGCTATGAGTCTTACTTTCTATTACGCAAATTCTTGATGCACCTTATCAATGATCCTCTTTTGAAATTTCCAAAATTACCCATATTGGATTTGAAAATTCAGAATTTATAAAATATTTTTTAGAAAAGCAAATTTTGGAAGAAATTATTATATTCTATAAATGAAATTTTGGAATAGAATTTGAAAAATCAAAATCTCATTCCAAAAAAAAAAAATTAGGAAACAAAATCTGTAAATGTATTATGGAAAAGAATTTATGAAATTAAGAAAATTGTTCCGAAAAATTAAATCTGAAAACATCTGATAGTATTTTTGATCTGCACCCACTATTTCATTTAAAGACATTTATGTTATTTCACATGTAAATTGAGTACATGTTCAAATTTGATCAGGTGCAATAAGTAATTGTCTTCTTCTTATTGGATTTTGATACCATAGTCTCATTTTGGGCTATGGATCATACTTTTCTTTTCCTTTTAGGGAAAATTCTTCTTGTACCCCGATGTTTTCATCTTGCACCAGATGTGGGTGATGAAAATACCCTTTTACTCTTAATGAGAAAAAAATAAATAAATCATTTCCATAGCAGCACCCCCGTTTCGTCTTCCTTGTCTTTTCAGTCGTAACCCCTTTGTAGCAGTAACTGCACTCCTCTCCTTTGCTCGTGCTTCATTTTTGTGTTGGAGAGCATTTTTGCACACCTTTGTCGGAGATTGGATCTTCCTTGGACAATCATTGCCTTGTTGTGTTAATTTCAGAGCTTGGTAAAACATATTTTGATTATGTATCGTTGTAATTTGGATTGGGTAATCCAAAACTTTTTTAGACTACACAATCTTGAACAAACTATGTTTTTAAGATACACTTTGGATTGTGCAAAGATTTGGAAGTACCTTTCAGATTATGCAATTCGAAGTGTATTTGAAAAAAAAACATATTCTGAATTATGCATTCTGGAAGGTATATTTGGATCTAGAAATACATTCTAGATTGTACAATCCAAAATGTTATTTTTTTTCAAATACGCTTTAGATTGCACAATCTGCAAGGTATTTCTCGATCCAAAAATACGTTCTCGATTACACAATTCAAAGTGTATTTTAAAAACATAATATGTTCCAAATTGTGAAATTTAGAGTTTATTTATCGTTGGTTGTTATGAATATTTTTTTTAACTTTTATTCAATTTTGGTTTTTATTAATGTCAGAATTATGTTGCAGACAAAGTTATGGTTAACACAAGAGGTAGAGACTTGTGACATTAGTTTGTAGAGAAGATTGCCAACAATTTTGTCATCCTAGTGTTGGTGATGTGATGGATGCACTTTATGTTGTTCAATATATGCATTGTTTATTATTTACTATGAATTTGTTTTAACATAGTTATTAACAAATGTCATTTCAATGAATGCAGAGTATAATCAGGCGGATCACCAACATCTTGTAAAGGATGATTGACTGTGCTCGCATTCCTGAAGGCAGTCCAGCATGGGTGGAAACACACATTTCACTCCAGTTAGTCGGTGACAAGACAGATGATGAGACTATTTATATTAGATGTTCTCATATTGTATGCAACAAACATCAATGACATATTACTTAGATTTTTATATTTTGTATTATTTATATTCAAACTTTGAATTTATGGATTAATTGCAGGTCTTTTTATGAAATATTTTAGTTTAATTCGACACCGTGTAATCTTTCATATTTTGCTCAAGCTTGTTTTTGTTTTCAAATGGTGTTTATCTTCAATGTGTATAAATGTACATAAAAAATAGAGAATATATGACAACATTTTTTACAGTAATAAATCATGAAGTCAATAAAGTAACACATTCTAAATAATATACAACGATTTATTCTTTGGGTTTTGGATTGCATATCCAAAATAAGAATTTTGCATTCCAGATTACACATTCATTACACATTCTGAAATGTAAAATTTGTATTCCGAATTATGCAATCCAAAATGTAAAAAATCACAAATATTAACTTATGGATTTTGTAATCCGGGAATGTAAACCTTGAAGATAAAGTCACATCTTTATTTGATGTTTCCAAATCCTACACTGAAGATTGGATGACACAAATTGTGTGCATGTGTGTGTCAGGTAGATTTTTATGTATTTTGGTTATCTCTTCTTAACTATGTATTATTATCCAAGTATGCTCCAAGATTATTATTTTTTTAAATATTTTTTTAAAATTTGGTGAGTTTTTCAATTAGTTGTTTAGGATATTAATTTGTTAAAAATTGTCTTTACTGAAGTCCTTTGGACTATAGTAGGTATTTTTAACTAATTCATTTATCGCAACAACAGGTTAAAACTACTTAAACTTTTCTACTATTTTGATCATATAGTCTATTTTGTTTTGTTAAAATAAACTTTATGTTTTTCAAAATATTCTTCTTTTGATTTTTTTTTAAAGTTGTTGTTTTTTTTAGAAAAATTAATTTATTATTTCGAGAAGTCAATTTGTTTAAAATGTTTTATTTTTACTGGTAAGTGAAATCAACTTGTTATTTTGTGTGTTAAATTTTAACTGTTTTTTTTTTGTTTTTATATCAGAATTGCTTTCAACAGTTAAAAAATCTTATCTTTTTTTATAGAATTCTTATAATTTTTTCTTTGTAACTTCACAAATTTAACGAATTAAAAAAAAACAAAGATAGAGACTTGTTTTTGAAATCTTGGAGAAACTCATTTGTGTTCTTGGATCATTTTTGTGCTGGGGAAGGAGGTGCACGTGAGGTTATAGTGTGTTCTCTTAGGTGTTCTCAATCCCTTTATAAAAAATTTTGTAGTGTGCTGGACATATTTAAATAGAGTTTCTATTTTTTTGTAGTGGGTTATATTTTTTTTGTGTGTGAAAATATTCTTGTAGGGTTCAAGAACTTGTTTATTGATTGTATAACTTCGTAATCTTGTGTTTTTAGTGAATTCTCAGCTAGTGTGGTTGAGGACTGGATGTAGTAAAAATGAACAAAAATAAAAGATTGGTGTGATTCTCTTTATCCTTTTCTTTATAGTTTTATATTTTTTTTTTCGCAAAGAATAAAATAAATTAATAGGGGTACTTTAGGGGTGTCCCAACCCTTATACAAGATCCAAGAGTTACATAAAAGCAAAGGAAAACTTGACAGCAAAGCCAAAAAAAAAGAGGAGTGTGAAGAGGTAACATTGATTGTTGCATAACTCCAATACCTTCCCCTGATTACAGATTTTCAAATCTTCATCTATCAGCTCCCCTTTCAAGGGACATACTTGCCAAGCACATTTGATTGCTACCTCGATCATCATCTCCTCCACCAATCTTAATATTCCAAATCTACACCATACTTATTGCTAACAACAACTAACATTGCAGAGTAGCACTCCTCATGTTACGAAGTGGACTTTAAGCCTAACTCAACCCCATATTACGAAGTGGACTTTAAGCCTAACTCAACCCCATAAAACCGGCTCATGAGGTTAAGGTTTGCACCCACTTATATACAATGAAAGGCTCTAATCTCTAGTCGATGTGGGATCTCCAACACCCCCCTCACGCCGAGACTACCAACTCGTGCGTGGGACTATATATTATGGGTGGTCCGATAGCGGCCCGATAGCGGGTGACCTGATAAGCCCAACAAATACTCGCTAGGATAGGCTCAAAATGGCTCTGATACCATATTACGAAGTGGACTTTAAGCCTAACTCAACCCCATAAAACCGGCTCATGAGGTTGAGGTTTGCACCCACTTATATACAATGAAAGGCTCTAATCTCTAGTCGATGTGAGATCTCCAACACACCATATTACGAAGTGGACTTTAAGCCTAACTCAATCCCATAAAACCGGCTCATGAGATTGAGGTTTGCACCCACTTATATACAATGAAAGGCTCTAATCTCTAGTCGATGTGAGATCTCCAACACACCATATTACGAAGTGGACTTTAAGCCTAACTCAACCCCATAAAACCGGCTCATGAGGTTGAGGTTTGCACCCACTTATATACAATGAAAGCTCTAATCTCTAGTCGATGTGGGATCTCCAACACCTCATAAAATCCTCTCTTCCTTTCTCCATAATTTCCTCCATCCTTCCTCAAATAAGCCAATCAGGGTGCTCCTTCTTTTGCCTTTGCTTCCCACTTAACCAACAAACATTCCCAAGACTTAGTCTCTACAACTTCTTATGCATTGTACCACTATAAAAAAAACCTGCACAAAAAAACTCAACCTTCCACACCTCTCAGCTAGCTCAAAAATATAATACCAACCTATAACATTTGACAATAAGAACACAAGCAAAGAGTAACGAAATATGGAGCAAATAGGACTTTTATGCTATTATTTTGTTGCCATGTTAATACAAGTTAAGGGAGATAAAATCCAATCAGAAAAAGAGAATTTGACATTCTTTACTTTATGTTTCATCCATGCCCATGACTGGACTTGTGCCAAAGTAACAATTTCCTCGACGTCTATCTTTGCTTGGTTAAAAATAACCTTGTTTCTCATCATTTCAATTGGCTTAATAAATATATAACTGATTGTTTTCTTTTCTGTTAAGCACTCTATAATCATTTGAACTGAAAAATCAATCAATTAATATTACAAAGTTTTTCAAATTAATTTTTATTTTGATGATAATCTTTTAAAAATAGTTCACTCGTCTTGCTTTTTTGCCAACAATTTTAATAGAGAATTCTAGTCTTTAGATTCCACAAGACTTAAAGAACAGAAAAGTGTGATTTTGGTATTTTTTTGAGAACAAGAGGTGTAAGAAGAATTTGCCTTCTTTTTTATTTAATTAACCTCATTTTATGCTGAGTTGTGTGTCTAGCTTTCCTTTTCTAATTTTGGTTTGAAGTTTGCATTCTCCACCCTATAATTTTAAACCGCACACACTCATGACGGAGTGAAATGAAAAGAATATCCTTAAAAAAAATATACGCTGAAATGTATTTTTGGATTTGAAATACAGATTCTAAAATATATTTCTTTTAAAAACATTTATGAATAAAACAATTGAGTATATATTAATATACTAAAATTTAAAAGTATATATAAACAAAGTCACATAAAATAAAATAAAATGAATAGTGTGCATAATTAAAAATGATAATAAACTTTTGAAGGATAAAATGTATAGAAATGAAAAAAACTAGAAGTTTAATGCTAGTGGCTATTGCTTTAGAATGTGTGTTACGAGCTATTAATAAAATTCTTCACTAAAAATAATAATAAAGTCAGATAAACATTTTAATTAGTATAAAAAAATTTAGCTAAATAAATGAGGTTTAAAAAATTAATAGCATCTTAGTAAGACTTAAAGTATATTTATCTTTGGCAGAAAATGAAAAATATCACATCACATCTAATTATATCATAAATGTTTCATAAAGATTTATATTTACAAATTACTTTAAATTTTGTAATGAGAAGTTTATAGCAAATATCAAAATTATATTTATAAACTTAATATATATATATATATATATATAATTTATACCAAAATATTATTATCATAAATTTGGGCTAAAAAGATTTGAGTAATTTCTATTTAAAACTCATTAATGTAACAAAATAATAGATGTGATTTGTATCCAAATCAATATTTACGAAATACTGTATTACAACATGCGTCATGTATAAGATCACTATTATTAGGATTTGTGTATTTTAAATTAAACTATTGAATTGATTTTCAATTATTTTTTGTAACGATACGACAATCTTTTCTTTTCTTTTCTTTTTAATTACATAAGATATTCATAATCTTATATGTATTAAATTTTATAATTGTATTAGTTTTCTGATATTTTTATCTAACATATTTATTTTAATTGTTAAATTATTTGCAAAACTTCTTTTATATTGAACATGAAAATATTAATGCTTATGCATTATTATTTTTATTTTACACTATTTTTTTAACCATTACATTAGTTAGCATAATAAAAATAGGAATAATAATTAAAAATAAAAAATTGATTAAAATGATTGATCTGTTCAAAAGTTATAAAAATTTAATTTATTTGCATTTTAAAATACATTTTTTTTTTATTTTAAAATTATAAATATGGTCTCTTATCTCTCTTTATTTTGAAGAAAGAACTACACCCCACACAATATACAATGGTTCGAGAATATTATATAAAAGAGTTGGGACATTTATAATATTTTATTTAAATTCATTTTTTTTATAAAAAAAATGATAAAATTAATATAAAAATACATATTAACATGCCTAAATTAAAATAAATGAATGAATTAAAGTATAGAACATGTCTAAATTAAAAAAAATTAAATAAAAACCAAAATAACATGCCTTAATTAGTTTTGGTGCATATAGATTGGTTTCTTTATGTAGCTAATAATATCTCATCTAATAGAATATTCTAATGGATCATCAAAAGTTAAAAAAAAAATCTTATTGATCAGTCAAAAGCAAGGTTATAAATACTGCAGTAGATCTAAATTAACAAGTATTATGTCATCTTTAATCTTTTGACTTTGATTTGATCAAAAAGTGAGTATAGAAAAAAAGATTTACCTTACTAAAATTAAGTTATGATTAGATTTTGTTCCAATATCTGACATTACACCAAAGTATTATTATATTCTATATTCGTGATTTAATTATAGGGTTAGATGCTGTGGAAAAATTATTAACTCTTACCCAAATTAAGTTATGGTTAGATTTTGTCCCAATATTTGACATTATGCAAAAGCATTAAGTTAATTATGAAAAATCCTTTACATGGATTACAATTAATTTTATGTGTAGTAATTTAAAATCATATATTGTGAGATATTTCCATTAAGATGGGATCTTTTTAAATTCTTAGTCTCAAAATGGTATTTAAATGTATTTGATTGCATTGGAGATAACATCTTGATGCAGCAGTAGACAGTGTACAATATTCCATAGCAGTAAATTATGAAAAGTAACGATAGTTTGAAGAGTGGTGGGAATAGTGGTGATGGTTCAAGAAAGCAAAAGGGTCCAAGAGTTCAGAAAAGAGGACCTGGAGTGGCTGAACTTGAAAGGATGATGAGACAAGAAAGGGTAAAGGGAAATTCAGACCTAATGGATGGAAATCAATTCTCTGCAACCTTGCAAAACTCTCTGATTTCTTCATCAAACTTTCAAGTTCTTCCACCATCCATAAATAACCCTCATGGTTTCAATTGCACTGGCCAGAGCTACTGGTAAGAATCCCTTTAGACATCACCACCAAGATATATATATATGTATGTATGTATTATCAGCAGCACCAAGATATATACTTTGCCATCTCCAGTTTTAGTTTCTTGTTGTATGACAATTCTCCTTGTCTTTCTCAGCAAAGTCGAATGGGGTACAAGTACTTTGTTCCACCACTCAAGTTACAATTCTGACATTCTCATGCATACTCATACAAATTTTCCTCCATCTAGTACACATTTGTTTTCCGGCAATGGGGATGTGCACCATAGCCACGTTCCTCATGTAAGTTGCAAGCCATTCTGAAAGGTTCAGTATTTTTACTCTTTTGTTTTAGTTGTATATGAAAATATTTCTTTCTGTTTGTAGGATAAAATAAACTCATACCAACATTCAGAATCAGGTGGACAACGTCCTATATCTTTCTATAACTTCTTAGGAGTGGAGGACTCGGAGGAGGTCACAGATCCTGAGACATTTGAAGCAGGAAAAAATGACATTGATCTCAACTTGAAGCTCTGAGTTTAAATACTGTGATTTGTGAGAATCAAGATGCTACTTTACAAGGATTGGCCATTTAGTTATTTGTTTCAACTGTGTTTTTCGTTTGTATTAGGGTTTGTACTCAGAATTAAGATTTTTTTATTTTTAGGATTTAGGGTTAGGATATAGGAATAGTGAATTTTTAGGATTTAGAATTAGGATACAGAGATAGAGAATATGCTCTAACACTCATCTTTGTGTGTCGAATACACGGATTGGATACCGACACTCAAAAGACACTCGTAGGACACTTATGGGTGAAGTGTCTGATTCAAAAAATATTTGTTGGATTTCTGAAAATTCTAACACGATTATAACACAATTTAAAAAAAAAAACACATTAATTTTCTAAAAATTCAAATTTATTGTATGAATTTTAGTATGATAAATAAGGAACAAATCCTTTTAAACTAATCATGAAAAATGTTTTTCTGATAAAAAAATTGAAACATAGTTATGTACATAAATCTTTATTGTAAATTTATATAATTCATAATTATATAATATATAGATTTGTGTCTCCGTATCATATATTTTAGAGATTTTACGTATCTTTGTATTTGTGTGCGTCTCTCAGTGTGTTTGTGTGCATGTGACACATAGGAATAGGTTGAGACGTTAGAGGTTATAGTTTGTCTAAATTGTGATTTAATACTAAAAGAAGAAGTGTTTGAAACCCGAGTTTGCTGGTTTTGGAACATTCTACTAAACTTTTGTCTTTATAATTTGTTCCTAGGAATGTTTGTGAATAATTGGATAGTGTATTGTTTAAAATAGATATAAAAACTTTTTTTTATAAAAAAATGAATTACATTAACAGAATAAAATGATTTAAATTAATATAAAATATGTAAGCGCTCTTATAAAAAAAAGGTTGCTAACCTAACCTATTACCTAAACCAGCCAACAAAAAGTGAACGTAGTGGCTATTAAGTGGAACCTGTAATAAAATCAAGGTGTGATGTTTTAGGTTGGTTTGAGATTTGCATTTTGGGTAATTATAAGATATTTGAGATCCTCTCAATCAGCTCCATTTTTAACTTCTGTAAAGAATCAATTCATAAAGGTTTTTATTTCATTTGATATATATATATATATATATATATATTATTTATTGAAGTAATCAAGCTGTTTATTTCCTGTATATTATTACATTAATGTTGTTAATTTCATATCTATATGAAAAATTTAGGACAAGAGAGACTGAGAAATATAGTGGTGATTAACTATAAAAAAGTTTGAGCATTAATTGGTTAATTTGTTCAAATGTTTTGACAAGATGTAAAATCATTGATTCTAGAGAAGTGGATACAAAAAAAATTAAAATGAACCTTTTTTATTTTTAAAAATTAATATATAAACATTTATATTTGAAATTTATGTCATGTTAATATTAATATTTTTATTTTATTTTATATATTTTATAAATTGTATGTCGATTAAATTAAAAAAAAAAATTATAGTGTAAAGATCATATGATAACACTTAAATCATCTGTGACTAGTATGCAAGAAATGAAAACAACGGTGATCACAAATACCAGATGTTTTGCTTTGTGGGGGACAATAGAATTGGATGGATTCATAAATGAAGGCGATAATGGAGGAGGAAGCCTGTTGTCCATATGGCACAAAGAAGCTTTCTGTTATGAAAGTCATGTGATAGGGAAGGGTTTTATTGCTGTGTGAGGCATACGCCTAAGTTTTGCACGAAGGTGTGTTATAGTAAACATCTACTATGCTTGCATATTAAGAGATAAAAAGCTTCTTTGGGATGATCTCACAAACATTAAAGTGGCATCTCAGGAATTGGTGTGGTGTCTTTGTGGGGATTTTAACGCCATAAGAAGTAGAAGGGAAAGGAAAGGTACTAGTGATAGGGGACATACATCAAGTGGCCACACAAGTGAGATTAATGGGTTCAATTGGTTTATAAAATCCAATCTGTTATTGAATCTACCTATAGTAGGCAAAAAATATGTGTGATTTAAAGCAAATGGAACGGCTAAGAGTAGGCTTGATAGAGTTCTTGTCTTTGAAGAGTGGATGAATATATGGCCGAAGTGAAAACAGTATGTCCAGCGGAGGGAAGTGTCTGATCATTGTGCTTTGGTGGTGAAGACCATGGATAAGAACTGGGGTCCCAAACCATTTCGAACCATTGATGTCTGGCTTATGGAGGAGGGTTTTAATGGGATGGTGAAGGAAAAGTGGCAGTCTTATACAGTTCAGGGGAATGAAATCTTGAAACTTAAGGATAAGCTGAAGTTGCTTAAGGGGGATCTAAAAATCTGGAACAGAGATGTGTATGGTAACCTGCACACCATCAAGATGAGTATTTTGAGTGAAATTGAATCGCTTGATAGTCTTGATTTGGATGGAGGTTCAGTGAGAAGTGGGAGGTTGGAAAGAATGGAATTAACGAATTGGTTAAGGGAAGTGGATAGAAAGATTAACCCTCTTATGTTCCAAAAAGAAAGAGTAAGTTGGTTCAAGTATGGGGATTCGTGCACCAAATTCTACCATTCGTCTTTGAGATGGAGAAGACTTAGGAATGAAGTGAAGGGTGTAGAGGTTGGCGGTCAGTGGTGTGAGGAACCATGTACGGTTCGAATAGAAGCGAAGAAGGTGTTTGAGAATAGGTTTAAAGCAACAAGAGATTTTGGGGTAAGGCTTGATGCAGTAGAGTTTAAAGTGCTCACCCCAAAAGATAATATGAACCTTATATAGGCTTTTAAAGAGGAGGAAATCAAGTAAGCAGTGTGGCAATGCAAAGGATTAAAGAGTCCTGGACCCGACGGGTTCAATTTCAACTTTATTAGGAAAAGTTGGGGGTATATAAAAGACGAGTTCGTCAGTGCCATGGCCTCGTTTCATGATACAAGTGCTATACCAAAAGGGTGTAATGCATCCTTTATAACTCTGGTACCAAAAGTTAAGGACCCCTCTAAGTTGGAGCAATATCGACCCATCTCTTTAGTGGGGGCTATATATAAAGTCATTGCAAAGGTGTTGGCTGGTAGAATTAAGAAAGTGTTAAACTCTGTTAACAAAAGCCAATATGCTTTTCTAAAGGGTAAAGGGTTATTGGATAGCGTACTCATGGCTAATGAGGTCATAGAGGATCTTAGAAGGAGCGGGAGGAGTGGTTTATGCTTGAAGGTGGATTTTGGAAAAGCGTACGACTCGGTTAGGTCGGATTTTCTATATGATATGCTCCATAAGATGGGTTTTCACAGCAAGTGGGTTAAGTGGATGCGAGGGTGTATGGAATCGGCTACTGTTTCTGTGTTAGTCAATGGGAGCCCAACGGAGGAATTCAAACCAACAAGAGGCTTGAGGCAAGGTGATCTGCTTGCCCCTTTTCTTTTCATTGTGGTAGTTGAAGGTTTAGCTGGGTTAGTAAGGCAAGCTAATAAGGCCAACCTATTGTCAGGAGTTAAGACTGGTAGAGAAAAGGTGGAGCTTAATATCTTGCAATTCGCAGATGATACCCTTTTCCTATATGAGGAGTCTCGTAGTAATGTGGTAACCATGAAGGCGATTCTAAGGGGGTTTGAGCTAGCCTCAGACCTAAAGATGAATTTTCACAAGTCTAAGATTGCAGGAGTAAATGTTGAGGGAAATGCTTTGGCAAGCTATGCTAAGATTTTGAATTGTGCCGAGATGGGAGTCTTGTTTAAATATATGGGCTTAGAAGTGGGAGGGAACCCAATGAAGGTCAAGTTTTGGGAACCAATGCTAACTAAACTAAAAGCTAGATTCAATGTCTGGAAAGGAAGATTTTTGTCTATGGCATGGAGAATATGCCTAATTAAATCAGTTATCACAACGGTTCTGCTGTTCTATCTCTCCATTTTCAAAGCGCCAGGCTCTATCTACCAAAGCATAATCGGGTTCGACGGAGGTTTATGTGGGGGTGGGGGAAGGAGAAGAGATCGATATCATGGGTTAGCTAGGAAGACGTATGTAAACTAAAAGAGGATGGTGGTTTGGGGATCAGAGATATTCAGAAATTCAACTATGCGCTCCTAGCTAAATGGAGATGGCAGTTTGTGTCGGAAGAGAAAGGGAAGTGGAAGGACTTAATGGTATCAAAGTATGGAATGGATTTGGACTGTCCACAAATTCTAGTGAAAATACAGTCATAATGGTGGAGAGATCTGCAGAAAGTATGTACAAAGGGAGAAGGAGTAGGTTGGTTCCAACATCAACTAGCATGGAGGTTAGGAAGTGGAGACAAAGTGAAATTCTGGGAGGATGTGTGGATTGGTAATAATAATCTCAAAACTCTATTCTCTCTGTCCTTAAACCAGGGTCTAAAGGTGAGTGAGGTTGGGGAGTGGGTAGATGCAGTATGAAGGTGGAATTTGAGGTGGATGAGGGATAGATTTGAGTGAGAAACTTTGTTGGAAGCCAATTTTATCCAACACATATCCCGAGTAAGCCTAACAAGGGAACAAAAATATGTTCAGACGTGGGGGAGTGAAGATTCGGGGACCTTTTCTGTCTATACAGCATATGAATTCTTAACAAAGTAGGCCAGTTATCCACAACAGGAAGTGTTTAAGTCCTTGTGGAAAATCAAAGCATTCCCCAATGTCATAACCAAAGCTTGGAGGGTCCGCCTAGGCAGAATCCCAACTAGAGTGTGCTTGAGGAGGAGAGGGGTGATGATAAACTCAATCTTATGTGCCTTATGCCAAACGAAGGAGGAATCATGTCAACATATTTTCATAGAATGTCCTTTTGCTCAGAGTGTGTGGACATTATGCTTTAAATGGATAGGTGTATTGTTTGTTCAGCACAATGTTCTATCGGCGCTCTTTGAAAACTTCTGCTTGCCACAAGTGAGCAGTAAACAAAATTTCATGTGGAAAGGAGTATGGACAACTATAGTGAAAATTTTGCATAAAGACATCAAAAAGAGAATTGAGAAGAAGGTTGGCAAGTATGCTAAACTTGCCAATAAAAGGAGGAAAGCATTGTTGTTTGAGGAGGGTGATTGGGTTTGGCTTCATTTGAGGAAGGATCGTTTTCCTACTCAAAGGAAGTCCAAACTAATGCCTCGTGGGGATGGACCTTTCCAAGTCCTAAAGAGAATTAATGACAATGCTTATGAGTTAGATATGCCTGATACATTCTTAGGTAGTCATACTTTTAATATCAGTGATCTAACTCCTTTTTCTGTAGGTCTCCAGAATTCGTGGTCGAATTCTCTCCAACTCGGGGAGTATGATGGAGATCAAGCTCAAGTGGATATGGAGGCCAATCATCAAGAACAAGAAGAGGTTGAGGCTCAAATGGAGGACGCTCATGGAGTTAATAGCCCACCTCAAAGGCTTACAAGGAGCATGTTCAAGGCTTTAGGAGCTAATGGACGTTTGTTTTCTCTTTTTGTAATTTCTTTGTTTGAAGGTGCTTAAAGGGAAACATAAGAAACCTCTTTTGTAAAAGCATCTTTAGGTCTTTAGTTTAGGAAACTTAGGGGGGTGTGCGTTTAGTAGAGAGGTGTAGACGTAATAGGGAGGTGCCAAACTAAGAGAGGAAGTCACACCTTCCTCATGTTATAGTTGGCGCCAACTTTCATGTCATTTAGGGGGAATTTGCATTTGTTTTAGCTTCACTTTTCAGCACCTCTTAGCCTATAAATTAAGGTGTTTCCTTTGTATTTTTCAGATTTGAATTTTGAATTAGAGAAACTCTACTCAATTTGAGAGAGAATTGGAGAGCTTTGTGCCTTCCTCACTTAGTCTTATCTTGAGAGTTCTTAGTTACCTCAAGTGGCGGCATAGCACACTCATCTTGGAGTCTTCATCCTCTAAGTGGCGTGATTATCCAACCAATCCCTCCATCTTCATGAGCTTTCTCTTCTCCTTCCTTCCTTCTCCTTTTATGTTCATGTCTTAGCTTGTGTTCTTTGCATTTTCAGTTCGGTATTCTAGTTTCCTTTGTTGTTTTGCTTCGGTTCCTTTTACATTTGTTGTTCCTCTTTGCTTCTTCTTCATTTCTAGTTGCTGTTTTGATTCAATTGACAATACATAGATCTTCCATGTGAGTTTGGGTTTTGGTACTAGTCTTGGTGAGTTCTTGAACATAGAACCTTGATCCAATTCTATCAAAAAGTGCCTACCTCATATCCAACTCAAGTTGATTCCTAAGAATGTCAAGAATCATTCATATTGAGATATTGGAATCATATCAACTATAGTGAGGTGTATATGGGAGCATATGAACTCTATTGTGTTTAAACAAAGTGTAGTAGATGTGGAAGAGATTTTCCTAACGGCTCAACTCAAGTCATGACAATGGTTAAAGTACAGGGGACAACCTTTTAACTACTATCTTGCTGATTGGGTTCTCAACCCATTAATCTGTATTAGAAGCTTTAAGTAATTGGATGTTGATTGGTGCATTCATGAATACCTGTGGTTGGAAAGATCTGCTGGTGTATTGGAAGTTGTCAAAGGAGCAGTGAACAACTCTTTTCTGGGTTTTCTTCTTCTAGGTTCGGAGTGGGGTCTTATGTTGCACCACTAGAAGAGTAATTACTCAAAGGCTGGAGGTGAGCTGAGTATACTGATTGGAAGCACTGGAAATATAAGCAGTGGTAATCCTGATGAGCTGGTAAGGGTTGAAAGGAGTGGTCAGAGGTAGAGGTGTTGCTAGCAAAACCAGATGTGAGGTTCTGCAGAACCACTTTAAAGAAAGGTAGTATAAATCGTGGAAAAGGTGGAATTTAGGTGGTGCTTATTTCAAGTTGTGTAATGCCTGGTCTGGAATCGGTGAGTAGAATCAAAGTTTTGGTTAAGTAAATCAGGGGTTGTTTGGTGTTTTAGAAAATTTGGTGCTAGGCCTGGAGTGTATGAAGGTAGTTGGTATGCTACAGGAGTAAAATCTAGTGGTGGTGTTGCTATCTATGGAAGGTGTAGTGGTGATGAGAAGGACAATATTTTGATTAAAACTTTCAAGGTAATGGGAACCAGTAGGCTTAGCTAGTATGAGGGTGCTAGTTTATTCTGGTTTAGGCCAGTTTTGGGGTAGTAAAGGAAGTTGTATGGAGCCTCACTTCCCACTTCTGATGTGCTGCCAGTATTGGTCTGCTAGTTTATGTTGAAGTTGTTGGCTGGTTTGGTGGTGTGCCGGTGTAGCTCGTGTGTTGGAGTTGTTGGCCGGGTGCAAAGGAAGCTCATTGGTCTACTGTAAGGGGCCATCAATTGTAGGAGGAGTAATCTATGTTGTTGAAATTGTAGCTTGGCCTGCTAAGCATTATTCAAGGGGTATATTTTTTGTTAATAGGTGCGTTAGATGCAGGGCAGATTTAAGCAAATGCAGAGGACAAATGGCCTATGCATGGAATCCCGAATGGTGCATCTGTTGTGATGCCAAAGTTGGGCTGGGAAAAGGTTGTTGGTGGGTGCTTCCAACATGAGGCAATCAAGTGTAGCAAGCTCGTGTCTCCTATGGTAGGATGCATTGTTGGTGAGGTGTCTAGTCCAATTGGGATGTTGTGATGTTGTTTGGTGTGATGCACCCATTTTTTTGCAGGTGTAGGCTAGGATGTTTTTTCTACTATATCACAGTTTTGAAGAGCAGATGGTGTGCCTGACTTGAAGGTGTAGTTTTGTTACTATCCTTGTGAGGCATTCTCAGCTTTCAAGCTCATGTCTAACTAGGAATAGGAAAACAAATCCTTGTTTTGCAATCTCCTTGTATCATGATATATTTATTAATTCTGGTTTTGATTTGTAAGCATGAGGCACTAGTGCAGATAAGTTAAACAAATGCGGCTATTTTAAATTTACAAATGCGGTCATAGAACCGCATTTGATCAACACGCATTTGTAAATCTGGAATTTACAAATGCGGTCCTATGACCGCATTCATAAATCACATTTACAAATGCGGTCATTTTAGGTAACCGCATTTGTATATTATTCTGAATTAGGGAGTGGGTTTGGGGTTTAGGATTTATGAATGCGGTCTTGGTAAAAACAACATTCATAAATCACTATTTACAAATGCGGTCATTTACTAAGACCGCATTTGTAAATGCGAATTCACTATTTACAAATGCGGTCTTTAAGACCGCATTTGTAAATAGTGCTTTTTTTTTTTTGGTACATCCTGTTTTGTGCAGAAACCATATATTTAAATAACCTGCATAATGATTAAACCCAGCCAGACAAATACAAAAATGTAGTAACCAATTGAAATCATCAAAATGTACATTTACAAGTGATCAAATTACATATAATAAAACCACTAATATTGTTTACTTATGCTAGAGTTATAAAAATTAATGAAGTATGTGGACCAAGAATCTCTAACATATGAAATGCCTTCCTCACTCATTGGTGTTTCTTCTGTGAATAACTGCATTGCAAAGTTGACATAAATTAGTTTCTAGATATATATATGTTCAAGAATTATAAAAATGATTTAACATATACCTCCTTCCAACCAGTTTTAACACCTAGTCTTATAATGGTAATCATCCATTGCATAATGTAATAGCCACACTCATAGCTTCCTGGTTGTTTATTACACTATATAATTCAATAAAAAGTAATATGTTAGTATATTGATAAACAATGATAATAGAGAAAGAAAAAAATTACAAACCTTTACTCTTATGTAGTTCAAATTATTTGAACTGGATCGACCTTTTAGGATGTTATATCCACGCCATGAACTGGTTAATACAAAAAACCTCGTTAGTAGATGGTTAATTAGTAACATATACAAAGTTAAGTTTATACTATACTTACGTATCAATGATATCCTTAAATTTTGTGGGCATCTTCTTGTGTAGGGAACAGAACCACACAGCAGTCTTATCAACCATTGATAAGACAAGTAACTGCCAATGATGCCTATATGATCATTGAAAAGAGTTAGTAAATATTTAAAACATGAAATAATAATAATTGATGACATATAATTAAACTTACTCATTAATGTAAGGGCATAAATAAATTTGTTTTCCCTCTTTTTCCAGGATGTTAGTGATGTATGCTTGAGTCTCAGTTGAGTTTGGTCCAACGGGATTAGTATATGCAGGATCTACGAATCCATACATATTTTCCTTCCCCTCAGTGATACAGACTCTATGCAAAAACCTACAAGTTTTTAGTTAAAGCATAATCAATAATAATTTAACATAAAGTAAATTGAATAATAGGTAAAGATACTTACATCATAAAAAATTGAATTATACTTATATTGAGCTCCTGGTTCCCAGATATAAATTCTGATAAATCTGTGTTGTAAATCATCAGTGGCAGTTCAGTGTTGATTTGAAAAAATGTATTATCCCACGGAACTGGAAAAGGATCATTGCCAATCTGACTAGCAATGAGACGTAGGGAAGCCATAGGATCGTCAACTGGAACCTCACGCTTCTTTTTCGGACTTGGTGGCTGAAAAGGTTCCTACAAGATAAACAACATTTGTATTAAATTATATGTAATATATAAATATAAATAAAAAATAATATAATGAAACGAAATTATTACATGAGGTTTGGGCATAGATCGAATGAGCTCTCTGGGCCAGGCAACGAATGTCTGAAATGCATCGGCCACAGTGGTTACCTCATCTGAAGGTAGTGGAACACGAGCATCAGGAAATCGTACTTTTTCAACTGTTACCTTCGCCACATCAGGGGAGAGAGGAACGTTATGTAAGGTGGTGGCGTTTTTATAGACTTTTCCAAGTGCCACCACCCGAGGAAGTTTGCCGCCCACTACCAGTAGCTCACAATTCTCTTGCCGCCCACTACCAGTAGCTCACAATTCTCTGACTGCCCATTGATATCATCCCCTGATATTGGAGGAGCCGCACAACTCCCCTTTGTGCTCTTGGGAGTGGGACTAACAAGGGGTTCAATCGGCTCAGCACAAACTTGTTGCGATAGAAACTCTTGTCGCATTCGATCATTCTCCTTTTTCATCTCCAGCCACATCAAATCAGTCTCCTCCATTATTTCTTCACGTAACTTAGTCTTCATTTGAGTTTCCTTCTTGGAGGAGGAGGATGGTTGTCGTTCTGAAACTCCAAAATAAAGTTTAATTCCGACCCCTTGTCCAGCGGCACGAACACGACCAGAGTGTTCAGGTCGTCCAATTGCTTCAACCAGGATATCGTGACGACCTTCAGCAACAAATGTACCGTCGGATTCCAAGGAATCCTGCAAGAGTACACAAAAATCATATTTTCAATCATTAATATAATTAATGCTTTAAAAAAATTGAAAATAACAAAAATAACTTACAATTTTTTCGATTATAACCCCGGATTGCTCGGAACTTGGTGCACCGGACTTTTTAATTCGGGCCCTCTTCCATTTTTCATGGCGAAAAGGTGGTGGAGGAGAAGTGACCCCTGTTTCCACATTCTCAGAATACGTCCCCTGTTGAGATTTCTCCTTTTCCACCATCAGTGTTTGCTCAAGTTTTCTATACCCCGAACGAGACATAACGTGCGGGGTAAGATTCTTCAAAGCTATCTCTTGAGCTTTCTTCCGACGATCCTGTCATAATTGAAATAAACAAACTGAAGTAAATAAGATAAACTTATTAATGTTATATAAACAAAAAAGTTACTTCACTTACCATCCAAGCCTCATTTTCACGGCTTTCTCTAAAAAGACGCCATGTCTCTTCATCAATATGTTGGTACTTTAAACATGGATTTTCGTCTTTAAGGTCGCCAAAAATGTATCTCGATGTCAGTCTTGACTTAAAGGTACGAAATTTAAGTGCGATATTGGATAATATCTTTGATCGAAGCGGTTCCACATCAGGAATGTCAAAGTTTGCCTGGAAAATAACATCATCAAATTAAAATTAATTAATCAATATTAAAAAGCATTATATGATAACAATAATAATGTAAAGCTGACCAGAACATCCTCCCATAGCATGTTCCGATCAACCTCTGAAACCTCATCCCATGAATTAATCAAAATGGAGAGCCTCTCACGAGAAACAACTCCAAGATAGCTCATAAACTCATCTGCCTTAGGACCAAAAGCCACTCCAGTGTTGACGTCAATGTCAACATGTGTCTTCTCACCAGCAGCACGTCTCAATGCAAGACGCTTCAATCTAGTAGGTCCTCTACTACCTCGCCCAGATCGAGGTCTGACTGGAGTCTGGTCGTCATCCATGTCTCTGTTAAAAAAATTAGGTAACAAACATTAGTTAATGTGCATCGAATTAAAATCATATAAAAATAATACATAAAATTCTAAATGTTTATTTACATGTTGCATGTGGGTTGAATGTTTATATGTAAATTCCTTCACTGTGGTCTTTACGGGTTGCATGTACATCATCAAGTACATCGTCATCTTTATTAGTTATCATTGGTGTGAATGAACGAGTTTCGCCATATTCAATATCATCTATGGCTTCCCCTTGTTTTTTCCCGTGTAAAACGACATACCAATGTTCTGACGTAGGATCTTTCACATAGAAAACCTGAGATGCTTGTTGAACCATTATAAATGGCTCATCTCGATACCCTATCTTTCGAAAGTCCACTAGTGTGAATCCTGATTCATCAATTTTAACCCCACTTTTATTATCAACCCATTTACACTTGAAAACTGGAACGAAAAACTTAGTGTAGTCAATCTCCCATATCTCTTCTATAAACCCATAGTATGCCATTGATCCAAGTACTGGATTTGTATCTTTCGAAGTCGAAAACTGCATTGACTCGGCTTCAAGAGTAACACCAGAATTTTGAACTGTACTCTTTTCATCCAGGGACTTCGTGTAAAATATACAATTATTCACTTCGTACGCTGTACATGAAATGACATCAAACTTCAATCCAGCAGCCAACCAAGTCAAGGTCTCTGATGCCGTTGAATCCTTGAACACCTCATCTTTAAACCAAGGCATGAAAGTTCTATTATGTTCCATCAAGACCCATTTCTCTGCTTGTCTTGGGTTATTTGCCTTCACAATGGCTTTATGAGCTTCTATGTAAGGTACAACTTCATCTGTGTTATTCAATATGTACAAATGTGCTTGCAAGACTTCTGATCGAGATTTGCTTACAATATTCACACCACGTAAACATTTACTTGTAGAACGCCTGTGGTGCCATGAATTAGCTGGAACACCTATTGGATTTGCTTTTGTCATGTACTCTGAACAAAATTCAATACTTTCTTCAGCTATGTACCTTTCAATCATTGAAGCCTCTGGACGATAATGATTTTTCACATAACCTTTCAAAATTTTCATATACCGCTCAACAGGATACATCCATCTTAAGTACACTGGTCCACACAATCTAACCTCTCTTACCAGATGCACCACTAGATGAACCATGATGTCAAAAAAAGACGGAGGAAAAAACATTTCCAATTCACACAAGATAACAACAATTTCATTTTGAAGTTCATCTAGTTTTGAGGGATCAATGACTTTACAACAGATGGAAGAGAAGAATGAGCACAAACGGGTTATGGTGTGTCTAACATTTTTTGGTAAGATCCCACGGATAGCTACCGGCAACAATTGTTGTATCAAGATGTGACAATCATGAGACTTCAACCCAATTAACTTCAAATCTTGCATTGACACTAGACTCTTCACATTTGAGGAATGTCCTTGTGGCACTTTCACACCCTTTAGACATTGACAAAAACTAATTTTTTCATCTTTTGACATTGTGTAACAGGCTGGGGGCAAATATGTACGCTTACCCATTTGTATGGGTGCCAACTCGCCGCGTATGTTCATCTCAATCAAATCTAAACGAGCATTTAGACCATCCTTCGTCTTCCCGTTAATGTTAAGAAGTGTACCAATTAAGCTATCACACACATTCTTCTCAACATGCATTACATCTATACAATGTCTAACTTCTAACCTCGACCAGTACGGAAGATCAAAGAAGATTGATTTCTTCTTCCAAATATTTGTCACAGATGACTTTTTTTTGGACTTGCCGAAGGTGTGGTCTATGTTATTTACCTTTTCGTAAACCTCAACACCGGTTAATGGAGTTGGTGGACCACTACCCTCTTGGTGTCCATTAAAGGCTTTTTTCAACCTCCGGTAAGGATGATGACTTCTAAGAAACCTCCGATGCCGAAGATATACTGTTTTCCTTCCATGTTTCAATTGTTGAGAAGCAGTGTCTTCTTCGCATATTGGACACGCTTTGTGACCCTTAATACTATAACCTGATAAGTTACCATATGCCGGAAAGTCATTGATGGTGCAAAATAACATGGCATGAAGCTTGAAAGTTTCATTAGCAAATCCGTCAAATACTTCGACACCCTGGTCCCACATTAACTTCAAATCTTCAATTAGGGAACTTAGATAAACATCAATATCATTCCCTGGTTGTTTCGGACCGGATATCATCATAGACAACATCATGTATTTTCGCTTCATGCACAATCCAAGAGGTAAGTTGTAAATAACTAGTAATACAGGCCATGAACTGTGATTTGTACTCATATTACCAAACGGATTCATTCCGTCTGTAGCTAAACCAAGTCGGATATTTCTTGATTCTTTACCAAATTCTGGAAAGTCATCATCAAATTTCTTCCATTGAATAGAATCAGCTAGATGTCGGTACATGCCATCGCATTTCCTCTCATCTGCATGCCATCTAAGATTCTTAGCATCGTCTGGGTTTGCAAACAAACGCTTCATCCTTGGAATGATGGGAAGATACCACATAACCTTCATTGGGGGTCCATGCTTTTCCATGTCATCAATAGAATCATCATCTTTTTGTTTCAACTTATAACGTGATAACCCACACCTCGGACAACTTTTCAACAATTCAAAATCTTTCCGGTATAATATACAATCATTAGGACATGCATGTATCTTTTTGTACTCCATACCCATTGGACAAAGAATCTTTTTTGCCTCGTAATTACGATTAGGTAGACTATTTCCCTCTGGAAGCATATCCTTCAACAGCTGGAGCAATTCCGTGAAGCTTTTATCAGTCCATCCGTTTATTGCCTTCAAATTCATCAATCTTAACACCGCCGACAACCGTGTGAAGTTAGTTGATCCAGGATACAAAGGAGTCTCTGCATCTTTTGACATACTTTCATATCCATGCGCTTTTGCAAAACACTCAGCTCCCACATCACGAATCATGTCCTCCAATCGATCATCATCTCCATCATCGTGTACTGCTTCATCCATGGTAGAACCCACATATTCTTCAGTTACGGAAACACGTGGTAAATTTAATAATTCACTATGTCATGTCCAAGTTGTATAAGATCGAAGAAACCCATCACATAGCAGGTGTTCCCTCATGATATTCACATCCAGTATCCTTCCATTCAAACAGTTAACGCACGGACACCTGATCTTTGCTCCATCATGACCACTAATAATCGCGTTACGCTGCGCAAATTGTATAAATTCCTCTACTCCCCTTTCGTACTCATCACTTATACGAACAACATTAATCCAACTTCGATCCATTATATATTCTGGAATATAGTTAGGATTTTCTAATAATTAGTATTCTCTTCAATCTCACACATTTGCCGAGGGTCGAACACCCCCGGACTCAATCCAAACACGATATTTCTATTCTAAAAGTAACAATAACTAACATAACATAAAACTTTTATTAAAATGTAATTAACAACTAACTAAATATGTCACTTCTAAAATTAAAATTCTAGAACAAAGTTTAATACACTATAGAATTATAATTCCATAAAGATTAATATCATATTCATTTTTATTTAAGTAAAAGTAGTTTAAAGTGACAATTATAAAAAATAAATGATGCCAGGGAAAAAAAGAAAGATATGCAAAGAGAAAGTGCAAAAAATAAAAATAATTACAAAATTAGAATTTATATATAATATAAATTTAAGAAAATAGAAATTATATAATACAAAAATTCAAAATACACACAAATATATAAATTATTAGTTATTAGTTATACATTCCAAGTTGTATTAGTTATTAATTAAATATATATTATAATACAGAAAAATAAAAATTCAAAATATTAAATATGAATTCAAAATTTTAAATATAAATTCAAAATATTAAATAAATACAACACCAACCTTTAGGTTGATGGTGATCGGAGACGAAGACGAAGGCGTAGGCGAAGGCGGTGGCGGAAGCAGTGGCGGTGGCGGAGCAGAAAAAACCAGCGAACCAATAGAACAGTAACCACCTATATGCAGAAAACGAGTAAGGAAACGAAATGACAATGCCAAGGAAGTGAATAATAACAATGACAAAAACGAAAACGAAAACAAACGTTGAAGCAGAGAGAGCTGAAACTTACAATGCAAAGCGGAGAGAGCTGAGAACGTTGAAACGAAGAGCGGAGAAGACGAAAGTGAAAGTGAAAACCAGTGGCGCGCTTCTATTTTTAGGGTAAAATTGATTTACAAATGCGGTTCTAGGGTAAGACCGCATTTGTAAATCAATTCAGAATGAATTACAAATGCGGTCTTTACTATGACCGCATTTGTAATTCATTTTAATTGATTTACAAATGCGGTCTTACCCTAGAACCGCATTTGTAAATCAATTTAATTACAAAAATGCCACCGCGTTTTTTACAAATGCGTTTAAACGCAAAGCCGCACTAAATAAATGGTCGTTGTTTTCAAATTTTGTACTAGTGAGGGAAGGAGTGTTGGTTCTTGTATAAGGGTTGGGACACCCCTGAAGTGTCCCATAAATTTAATTAATTTTTTGCTGATAAAAAAAATCATCTAACACTAGAAAAATGAGATAAATGAAGTGGTCAAATGATTTCCAGTCATCTTCCAACGAATTCAATGAAACAAAGTTCAAAATTTATCTAGAAACAATGAAAGTTAGTAATAACAATAAAGTAAAAAGAAATTTGTGATTATTCACTAGGAAAAATAACAATAAAAAATAGTAGATAAACTAGATTTACTATCAAGATTATTCATAATAAATTTTTCATTAGTTATCCAAAAATTATCATCCTTCAATACTCACATAGATGTTAAACTTAATCAAACAATTGTGTCAATCAAATTCAATTGAACCTTATCAATAAAACAAATGTCTATTGATGTATTGAGTATCTCACTCGTCTTTGAGTGTCTACTCATGAAATATTTTTCTTTTACTCTTGAAATAAGAAAATAAGAGATTTATTAAAACTAAGGGAACTAATCAAGAATTATAATTAAATAAAAGAATTAAAATTCTCAACAAACATTAAAAACAATTTATTTGATAGAACTCAAATTCAACAAGCAGAAAATTAAAACAAACTATTATAGAAAATTGAAAAACAAAAGTTTATTGAATAAAATCTTAGAATTCAATGAAAAATTACACGAAAAATCAACCAAACAAATTTAACTTTTCACAAGAAAGATAAAATTAAAAAAAAAAATCTAGGTCTATGCTCATATTCTTCTTCTTAAATCTTTTGCACAAATTCAAATTCAAAATTTATCTTGAGATATTAAGATAATCAAGTATTTTCTTTCTTTGATTCAAGTTATTCAACAAATATTTTTTCCAATCAATTTCTTATCTCTTTCTCGTTTTTCTTTCTACTATATTTTGTTCAAATTTAATTAAGATTTTCACATTAATTGTAATTAAACAAAACACGATTTTTAGGAATATTAAAAAAAAAAAAATTACTTGAATAATATTTTCAAGGATCTAAACAGGTGAATAGAAATATAATCATCAACATATATAAAATATTTAATATCAAAGAATTTAAATAAGATAAGCTTCAATATTAAATTTTAGATAATTATTATTTATTTAATAGCATATTATTAATTTTATTAATATTTATGTAATTAACTTTATTTAGTTTATGTTTGTGTGCATATATTTACATTAAAAGTCATATATATATATATATATATATATATATATACTAATGTTAAATATTTATTAAATCTAATAAATATATTGTATATAATTAATGCAACATTAATACTATATTAAAAAAAACTCTTCACTCAATTTAATTCTAGCATGTTTTTATTATATATATTATATGAGAATTAAAAACTTTTAATATATTTATTAAATCTAACAAAAAATTATAAATGTAATTTTTAATGAAATTGCTAAAACCATTATACAACATAATTAATAAATATAGTAATAATGACTTAAATATAAAAATCTATTTATTATATATTATATATTTATATAAATATTACATTAAATACTACATTAATTGCCAAAGTTAAAGTCACATCACACTTTTTTTTTCATGTTAAAACAAACAATTCAGATTATTTATTTCCCAGTTTTTCCCTTCTTCTTTCTCTCTCTTCAACTTTCAGAGTGACAATACTACTAAGTCTTTGCATGGTGCTTCCACATGTCGCAAACCATTGCTATCACCACCTGTTGCACGTTGTCGCCTTGTTAATCACGATTACACTCAACTCATTAATGTCATCAATACGCAAGGCAATCAAGTTTTCTTTCACGCGCTTCAATATGTCATGTCACCACCGTGTTGCAGATTTCACTCTGCTCACGTTTTTTCTTGACAAAAGCAAGAGATTCGGTAATGGTTTTTTTGGATTGAGACAACCTCAATGTTCTGGAAATGTGTCCACAACATAATATGGTCTTGCCGTTGGAGACCAGAACTAGAAAAGGGAAAAGGAGAGAAAAATAAAATTAAACAGGAAAAAAAATGTCTCCCACAGTTGGAGATTTCATGGCTTTGTCTGTACATAAATACACAGAGAGGTTGCATATATGTTTGACATGATTAAGGAATAAAAAAGATAAATTTTTAATGGTACATGTAGAATCCTTTCAGACCTCACCCACACACACAGAAAAAAGAATTACTGGGCAAGAGAAGAAAAGGAGAAAGAGAAAACATGGAACCCTTGATTCTAGTTGTTGTCAGTGAAGAATAGGTTAATGCACAGAAACAAGTAATTATTGTTATTGCTTTTGTATTTACATATATGAGAAAGGGTCTACATAAAAAACCAGATACACATAAGTTGCTAACTAGATACAGTTCTTGGATAACTCATGAATCAAGGCTTTGAAGCTGTCAGCATCATAAATGATTCTGAGAAGACCTTGCTGATGCTGGTATCCGAATTCATCTGCAGACTTATTCAGCATCTCAACAATGGTGCGATGCTGAATGACTTTGATGGGTACCCATATCTTCTGCATGGTGTTTCCCCCTTTGCCCACAAGCACTGGAACATACCCTTTCCTACCTTCTTCCATTTTGTTCCCTGTTCTACTCTCCAATTCACTCCCACACCTTGTATTTATACAAGTCTCTCTTCACTTTGATGTTGATATTTGTGTTGCTGAAATTAAACTAATTAACAAATAGGCATGCAATTGGCATCTTCTGTGGCATGCAATTGGCATCTTCTGAGGCATGCCCCAGTCACAATTTAATGTTCATCAAGTGCAGATATAAAAATGCACAAAAAAAAGTAATTAAGATGTCTGTTTTTTTCTTATAAATAATAAAAATATTAATTATTTTTATTATTTACCAATTAATTGCATTAAATATTTATTTACACTATTAAAAATATTTGATTGACTTCTAATCACAAATTTATCTATAAACTTTAAATCCAAAACTTTCCCTTGAGAGATAATATTTGATTCTAAAGAGACTTGTCAAATTTCACTTACCAATGTAACATAGATATTTTTTTTTACTAATAAAAAATAAAATAATTAAATTAAATTAGAGTATTTAAGAGATGTTAGAATTTATATATAAATAGAAAAGCATTTGAGGTAGCCTTGCCTTGATTCACTTATATGTTAGACAAAATCTGCAGCTGTGCCTTGATTTACCTACATGTTATACACAACACCTACATGTCACAAAACCTTTATAGTTTGAATAATGCACACAATTTCTTTTCTTTTTTTTTTCTTGACAAGGTCATCTATATTTGAAGTTCTTTTAGTTGGCTACTAGGTTCAATACACTACAAAAAAATAATGATGTTAGAGTCCCAAAAGAGCAACACAAAGAGCAAATGTTACATGGGGTTAATGCGGGCTTAGCGTCTCAATAGAAATGATAACTAATATTTTGGTGGCTATACTTTAGAGACAGCCTCCAATGGGACACAAATTTACAAAGTAATGTTGGCTAAGCTTACATTAAAAAGTATTATTTAACGATAGCGTATGTTTGGGAGACATTAAAATTGATATAAAATTAAATAATTATTAAGAAGTGAACTATATATTATGGGTAGTCCGATAACGGATCGATAACAATTAGCCTAATAAGCCCAACAAACAATCGTTAAGATATACTCGAAATGGCTCTGATACCATATTAAAAAGTAAATTTTAAGTCTAACTCAACCTCATAAAACCAGCTTATAAGGAAAGGTTTGCACCCATTTATATACTACGAAATGTCCTAATCTTTAGTCAATGTGAGATCTCTACCAATAATTAAACTTAGCGTCGTCGTTGGGGACACTACGTGAAAAAATAAATTTGAGTAAATTGTCGTCATTAAGGCACTACCCAGGAAACAAATATTAGTGTCGCCTAGACCTACGTTATATGTAATAGAAAATTAATTTGCATTCACTTTGTGTCCCCATTCTAGACTCGATATTATGATGTCACTTAATTTTTTCTTTGCATCTACTTTTTTGTCCCCATTCTAGACGCTAACTTATTATTATTATTTTAATAACTTTTAACTTGCATACACTTTGTGTCTTCATTCTAGACTCAATATTATTCTGTCACTTAATTTTTTTTATTACATCTACTTTATGTCCTCATTTTAGACGCTAACTTATTATTATTATTTTAATAATTTTTAGTGACTTAAAAATCTTCATTGTAAACACAATATTTGACATTTGCTATTGGTTTCTTTTTTTTTTATCACTTTTTGTTGACAATTAAAAATTTATTGATTATAATTTGAAAAAAAAAATTTACTTATTGTTTGAAATTATACAGAAATCATAACATGCATATAGACTTCAATAAGATTGAAGCATCTTGAAATGTTTCAGATAAAAAAAAATGCATACAATTTATAATACACACTTTGTTTTAATATTTAAACAATTATTCTTTGTGAATATAACTTATAATTAATATATACTTGCATGCTAGTTATATATATATATATATATATATATATATATATATATATAATATTTAAATGTTATCGTGTTCAAGCATGTAATACTGTATTATTTTATTTTATTCCTATTGTATTAAGATATGGAAAAGTTATATTTTCGTGATGGTATATGTTCAGAAAAGTTTGTTTGTATTTTCTAATCTAATTATAACTCCTCTTTCTATTCTTATTTTTTAATTCTTCATTACTTTTAAATTTATAACTTTTATAAAAATATTATAAATGTGGTCAAACATATTTTTAAATTTAGTCTTACTATTTTCTACTAGTGTTTCTCAAAATATCCTACCTATAGACGCAATACAATTCTATAATATAACGTGAAACAGACACCTGGAATTCAAATCAACCAAGGTTAGATTTGTTTTGTAATCTACCAATTATTTTAATTATGAAGTCATGCATATATGATAAAAACAAATGGTGTTTTATGGTCCTTTGTCACAATCATTAAGATATTGACAGATATATTCTCACTTAAATTGATTTGCCATTGTGCATTAAATTTATCAATATATGAACTTCCTAACTATATCTGGGGCTGCATGCATGCTGCGCATAGAAAACTAAACTGAAATAAATTAAAAGAAAATGAAGCAGTGATGTTCCAACCCATATGCAAAGTTAAAATAAATAAAAAGTAAAAGAATAATTTTTTGTTAGTTTTACTGTAAAATGAAAATATTATATACTATTGAATTAATGCAAAGCAAACCCTTGCATTTTAACAACTACACATTTTTTTTCCTACATGAAAGAGTTGATCTAAAATTGTAAGAGTTAAGATATATTATATATATACTAACACAGTTTTAAAAGAAGAATTGATGACCTCACCTTGCAGGAGTAGGTATATGCCCTTAAACTAAGGAAAAATAAATAATAAAGAAGGCAAATCGGGTAACCTGATTCTTCAGAGGAGACAAATAATTCTATGTAGCAAAAATTCTCATCCATTGGCATGCCTGGATCCAATACTGCTTTGAAAACAATGTAGAGAAATAAAATAAAAGCTGAGATCTAAGTAGTCTTTTACAATACTATTTATGTTAGCAAATTTTCTCCCCATATAAAACCAGTGAATGAAGAACGATATAGGCAAAATCAATAAGATAAATGTCAACAAAATTTTAAGCCAATAATTTTATGAAAAAAGTTATACATTTTAAAAAATAATTAAAAATTATGTATCTATAACTTTAACATTTTAAGAAAAAAACTAGACTTAAAAAAGTGGATGCCCCGAGGTTCAACGTGTTGTATTGATGCTTTTGAAAATAAACAAATGTAAAAACACAAAGGGGGTAAATTGGGAATTATCAGAGCGACAGTTTAATCAGTGAGAATTTTGAAAGGATCCCAAACTCAATAGAACCTGAGCAAGTTTTGGTTTATTAAATATGATGTGAAAATAATAATTTCTTTTTATCAATAAAAGAATAAAAAAATATAAATATTTTGAGAGGTATTATAACCCTATTACAAAAGAAATGTCAAATAAACAAGACTTGTAACATATATTGTGACCTATGGTCCTTTCTTTGCATCCACATGGCCCATCCATAGCATGAATCTCCAGGCTCAATTATGCTCACAGATTTGATTAGATCATTGTATATGCATCCACTCTTTGATACCCTATTGTGATTGTCCTAACTGAACTCTTCTCATGACTTTTCTCCACCTCCATCTAGCTGTTCCCAAATCCAGTGTAGTCATGCAACCATATGTAGAGTAAGAATGCATGAGTAAATTTTGCAGCATATTCTTGGTAGCATCACAACAAAAAAACCCTCAAGCTACATCATCAACACATGTTGGGGTTTTAAAGGTGTTCTACACAGCATGTTCATAGTTCTGCAAAACATATACTCACAATCCTTTTCCAGCCAGATAGCACAGAGCAAGCTTTATCATAGTAATTCCAAAGCACAAAAAGTATGACAATAGTTGACAAAATGTAATGACCTTTTTTTTAATAGTTTGAACAACTTATAACAAATGTCAATTCTCTCTCACAAGCCCTATTTTGGTGCACTGTGTTAGAATAAATAGTTTGATTAATAATTTTGTTAAGTTTGAATTTTTTTTTTTATATGCTCCACCATTATCACTATACAAAACTTGAAAATGAGCATTACATTGAGTTCTTTCCTTCATGAAAATTTTGAAATAATAAATTTATATCACTTTTTGACTCCTTTAAGCATATTCAAATTTTTCTATTGCAATAATATTGGCTTTCACTCAAAATTGATGGAAATGAATTTTTATCACTCTTTGTAAAATCATAAACATTACATCCAAAACTAAAAAAAAATATGATTTCTAAATAAATCAAGATTTTTCTAAAAATATCTAAATAAGATTTTTTTTATAGGCAATGAAATATCTAAATAAGGCATTATAAAGACTTTAATGTCATGGTCAAAATTTATATTTAGAATATTTGTAGCCTAATGGAATTACCCTTCACCTACTTAGGCCTACTTGTTGGTGGTAACTCATCTAGGTGTTCTTTTTGTGAGTCGATGTTATCGAAGATAAGAAATAAACTTTCAATGTGGAATGGAAGGAACTTATCCTTCACGAGAAGAGTTTACCTTATAAAAAATTTTAATTAATGTTATACCTTTGTTCTTTCTATCTTTTTTTTAAAGCCCCGATAGGAGTATGCAAGGAAATCACAAAATTACAAAGAAAGCTCCTGTGGGGATGGGGTGCGGAAGGGAGAAAAATCGCTTGGACTAGCTAGGGGAACATTTGTAAATTGAAAGAGGAGGGTGGCCTTGGTATTAGGAGCATTGATATGTTTAATAATTCACTCTTGGCTAAATGGTTATGGAGAATGGGTTCCCCTGAGACAGACCTTTGGAAGGATTTCCTAGAATCGAAGTACAGTTTGTGGAGGATAACAAACTTAATTACACCGGTTCGAAATGAGTATAAATCTAGATGGTGGAATGATTTATACAAAGTTAGTCTCTTAGACCAGGGAAACAAATGGTTTAATTCTAATATGGTTTGGCAAGTTGGATTTGGGGAAAATTTTAAATTTTGGGAAGATGAGTGGCTAGCCAATTCTCAACTAAAGAGAGATACTCCAGAATATATAATAACTTTGTGCTTAAAGACAAACCTATTGGTAGTTTCGGAAGGTGGTCTAGTGAGGAGTGGGAGTGGGCATTTTGTTGGGGAAGAGAATGGTTTGAGTGGAAAAACCTATGGTGGAAGATTTTATGACAAGTATATCACAACTAGCTAAAAAGAATTTATGCTTATGGAATGACCCTCCTTCATACACTTTCTCAGTAAAATTTGCTTATAAAAAGTTAGCAAATCTTTGACCTGGGGGGTATTCACGGTGTTTGAATATCTTTGGAATCTAAAGGTTATACCCTCAGCTCAGTTTTATGTGTGGAGGGCTTTATCAGATAGGATACCAACTAAGTAGAATCTGCATAAAAGGGGTGTGGCGTTGGGGGATACATTATGTGTCTTATGTGGGAGGGAGGAGGAGTCCACTTCACAGATTCTTATTTCAAGTAAGGTATCAATTAAAGTTTGGAATATGCGCTTTAACTGGATTGGGATTAACTCGGTGAATCACAATGAGTTGATTAATCATTTTGAACAGTTTTCCTATATATGCTTTAATAAAGAAAATTTGCATTAACATGGCAACAAAATAATCGCATAAAAGCTTTACTTGTTCCATATTTCATTATTCACTGTTTGGTGTTGTTGGTATTGAAGTAATAAATTGTTGAATGTGTTATTGTTGTCAAACGTTATGGGTATGCTTTGTATCTTTGAACTAGCTGAGAGGTGTGGAAGGTAGAGCTTTTTTGGCGCAATTTAAGCTATAGTGGTGTAGTGCATAAGCTATGACAAAGGAGGTTGCAGAGGAATAAATATTGGGAATGCAGTTTGGTTATGTTGGGAAGCAGTGGCAAAAGAAGGAGTGCCTGGAAACGATACAAAAAGTGCAGTTTAAGAGCTAATATGCATAATTGCAGTGAGATAGGAGGTCTCGTGACTGTTCAAGGAATTGAAGTTTGAGTGCAAAACTACAATTATGCAGCCCATTCTGAAACATATCTTAATGTTTTAGTTAGTTGATGAAAACCATTTGGATTCATAGGACAGTTGAGATGGAAGCAATACTAAAATCAATTGTAAAGGGCATGAAGAGAAAATGTGATTGTTGGACTATGCAGAATCCAATTGGCAGCAGAGTAAAACAAAAGGTTACTAGCAATTAATAAGTCATTACTTTATCTTTTTGTCAAAATAATATGTCTGGTTAAGTTGTGGTATTGTTTCCAAGTTAGCTTCTTGGGTAACTTTTACTGATTTTGTGGATATTGTATAAAGGTTGGAGCATCCCTGCAATACCCCAACTTTAATTTAATTCATTTTTTGCTGAAGAAAAAAAAGAGTTATGCACAATCAAAACTTGTTATAACTCTTTAGATTTATTTACACCAGATTTAGATAATACATTCATCTCTTAGTATCTTCAAATCAATTGTTTGCTTTGTCTCAATATCCTTAAAAATAGAAGTTTGATAGAAAAATTACCACATGACTTTAGGAAAGAACAACAAACTGAATCAAGATTTAAAATATTGTAAGATTAAAATATCTCTCCCAATTATTGGACCTAGTTTTCATTGTTAGTAGAAACATTTTACCTAGAAAATGGTTTAATATAGGTAAGCTATTTAGAATCAAATGTCATATGATTTCTATCCCATAATCACTTATCTATGTATCATTAAAAGTATTAAAAACCTTACCATGATCTTTTGTAGTTATTGGTAGCCAAGATGTTGTTTGAACAATATTAGTATTGTATTTGTTTTAGCAATAGTGGTTGTAGCAATAGTAGATGTTGACATATTCTAATTGTTCTTCATTTTAGGAGTAAGACTATGATTCAATCATTTTAGATATTCAAATAATTCAAAATAATGATTTTTGATGAGTTCAATTTGATTGTAATGGATATATTTATAGATAGATTTGTCAATATTATTAATTGTCTCTCAACAATTTCTAGTCATCATTTCTACTACTACATTTCCAAACTTTATATCTAGAGTTGCATGACATATTAGGTAACATTCTTGTAAATTTGGAATCAATTCCTTGAGTAGAATCTCTCCATGAACCTATAAAAAATAACATACAATCTAACAATATATTATTTATTAATTATTGAATCAACTTCTAGTATGTATTAATATTTTCAAGGTCCTTAATAATCACTTTATCTTGATGATCTAATTATCAAAATATCTCTGTGACATCTCCATGTATCTTGGCATGGATTTTTCACCTCATTTTGCATAGGAGGTTTTTTAATTCAATGCAAACACTTGCATCTAATCATTGTCATCATATAGTACTTTGACATAACACTCCAAATATCAATGGTAGTGGGTTTAGGACTCTCAAGAAAAATGTTGGAATTGTGGATATAGGACTAAATTCTTCATGTTCATAGGAAAAAAGAATTGGATGAACAAATTCAGTATGGCAATGATGTATCGTGCAAGATCACGAGGTGTTTTTTTACTAGTTATTCATGTCATTTCTTCATCAAAATCCTTCTTCACAACTCCTACAATGTCACAGATCCTCAAATATATAGTCTTTGACGAGCTAGGTCCATGTAATATATAAATTGATGTTTTATAGTTTTTTTGATAATTTGTTAACTTAAGAATCGAGGTGGGGAACTTGTAATTAGGGATACTTTTTTGTTTTTTTTTAAAGGACAAGTGTTATACTTTAATTGCATACTATTTTTACCTTTTGTGTTTTTTATTAATTGTATCTTTTTGTTGATAAAAAAAATATCAATGGTAACAAATTTTTATATAAATTTTCTAATTTTGCATGTGATTTCAATCATATGCATTTTCATCAAATATGACTAATTTAATATCATAGTTGGACTCAGTGAGAAAAATTCTTTCAAATTAAGAAACAATAATAATTGATTTAATTAATTTTATATTATTCAAATTTCATTCCCTACATTTGTGACGTCTCAAATAATTAAAAATTAAAAATTAAAAATTATTGAATTTGATACAAAGATGGAAAGATATGAATTGATATTTATATTCATTCTTTAATTAAAACAAGATATGTGAAATCTATTTATAAGGTACAAAATAACGGGTAGTTATGTGCATCCAAGTAGGATACAAAGAAAATTAGATTGCAATTAACAAAGTAGTACAATTATTTATAATTCAATAGTAGAAATATTCTATCTTAATTAGCTCCTATTTGATTATGGAGAATGAAATTAAAAAAATGAAAATGGAGACAAAAAATAGTTTGAGAAGTGATACAAACCAAGTCAACAAGGAGATGACTAAGGATGCACATTACCATTCACTCTATAAGAAGTCATCTCAACATTCAAGTGAGGACCTCACCAAGGATTTAACAGACCTCACCAGAGGGAGAAATGGACAAAAACTAGAGCATCTAATGTTCTTCTTGTTGGTCTTCTTAAGAATAAAATAAGTTGCAAATAAATTGGGCTCTCCTTAGGGGTCCAAATAGTAATATAAGATAGAATAGGTGCCTTTAGCATAAATAGGAGTGCTCGTACTGAAATGGGTTTGATCCAAGTCCACTTTTTCAAGACAACCTAGAATTAGGGTTTTTGACCTTAGTCAACCCTCGTAGGCCGCCCCTCCTTTATTTCTCATCCTACTCTTGCCCTTCTTGGCCATCAAGACACCCATTCCTATAAATAAGGTGTCTTACTCCATGTATTACATATAGAAAAGTTATTATGCACAAATTGTGTGAGAAGTTTATGAGGTTTGAATCCTCTTGGCTAGGTTTTATCTTGAGGAGTGTGAGACTCTCAAGTGGCGACCATTAACTCGTCCTGGTAGCTACCACACCCCAAGTGGCGGCCCTTCACTCATCTTGGTGGCTACCACACCCCAAGTGGCATGAACCACTCTCACAACCACTCCATAAGCTTCTCTTCCTCATCCCTTGTTAATTCATTTCCATTTCATATATGTCTTTGTCTTGTTGCTCTTGGTTTTGCTTTTGTTATATGCTTATGGTTCATCATTTGTTTCAGCCATGACAACCATTCATGTTTACCTTCTTTCCATTTCCATTCCACATTGCATCTCATCTATCACTTTATATTGATTTTTCATCTTTGGCTTTGTGAAGTGCACCTTCACACTTACTTAACCATTTGGTTAAGTTCGTGTCCAGTGGGAATCTTCCATAGGTTTCACCATAAATTGCTAAACTCCCAACTCTAAGTAAAGTGTCACCATAAAATGAAATCATCTAAAAATCAACTCACATCAAGAAGGAAAATAAGAGAAAAAATAAAATTGAATGTATACAGTTATTTAAAATAGTAGAAACAAATAAAGAGAAATTATTTTGAAAGTTGTATTCTATAATTGATTTAATAATAAGTAGAAAATGATAAAAAGATTAATAGAAATAAATAAATAAAAATAGTGTAGTGGATCATACTATTATAAAAACTTATTTTCTTTATTTCCACTAACAAAATTAATTATCATGTTCAGAGGTTTGTCAATTCATCTAGAGAAAAGATAATATCACATACTAATGTCTTGAATCAAATTCAAGCATGAATAACTTTATTCGATATATATGTTTCAATTGTGTTGAGTACAAGCAGACAACCATGATGTAGTGAAACAATGATTGATTACTCATAACCAAACAAAATTTTCTTATTCTGACTAGTGCATAAGCCATTTAATCGTCTTAAAACCTTATGACTTTATTATGAAGCTACTATATATGTTTTTTGTTTGTAGTTAGGTGGAGGGTCTCATAAAAGAATGGCATAAAGGAGGGGAAGAGTATATGGTGAGGAGAGGGAAGTAGGCAAATCAAGAAGACATGTTTCGAGTAGTTTTCCTACAAAAAAAAAAACCTGGGAGTTTTTTAACAGTGTTTTGGTCTAGACGAGTGTTTCCTTTTAATAATATTTGTGTCATGTTAACATCTTTCCAAGTCTCTTGGGATATGTTTATTCTCTTATGCAAGGGTAAGGGGTAAGATTTTGTTTGTTATCTCTTTGACTGTTAACTATGTTGAGCTGCTTACAAGCATGATGGAGAAGTTCTCAGTAGCCTTACAAGTTAGCAAAGCAACAAAGAAACATTATGTTAGCAGCATCATAAAGTTGGTGCTAATTAGTAGTGATACAAACCAAAGCACACAGCAGATCACTAAGGACACATCAAGCACTTCACAAAAAGTTCAGTCATCTCAATATACAAAGTTGGGCCACCAAACCTCAAGAAAACATTTGCAGAAGAAGAATAAGCTATAAACCAGAATATCAGAAGTTCTTCCTTCTAGTCTTTTCCACAAGAGAAAAGTTATATAAATAAATTGAGCTCACTTCGGGGGTCCAAAATAGCAAGATAGGCTAGAATAGGTGCCTATAGCATAATAGGAGGTGTAATTATCATTTTAGCTTGTGTCTAGCCCTTTAGGAAGGAAATTTGACCTAGTTTCTAGAAGGACAAGCCTAGGGTGCGGTTTTGACTTAGTCAAACCCTAAGGCTGCCTCTTTTTTAGTGTTTCCCATCCCACCATTGCTTCTTGTTTACCAAGGCATCATCTCCTATAAATAGGGTGCCTTACTCCGTGTATTTTCATGCTGAATTTTATAGAAGAATGAAAACTCTGCACAAATTGTGTGATGCTTGTTATCTCTAAGCATTAGGTCTTATCTTGAGTGAGTTGAGAGCTCTCAAGTAGCGGCCCTCTAAACTCATCTTGGAGGAAACCATGCTCCAAGTGGCGTGTCCACTCTCATTTCCATCACCATAAACTTTCTTCCCTTCATCCTTTCTTCCATTTTTCGTTACACTTTTATCTTTGTGTTAGTATTCTTGTTTTGTTTCATTTCCATTTCAGTTTCCTTCCATATCTTGTGTTTCCTTTCATGTATTTTACATTATGCACCATACATCATGTTCACCTTATTATGTGATTTTCCTCTTTGCCTTTGGAACTGAACATTCACACTTACTTAACCACTTGGTTAAGTTTGTGTCCAATGAGGATCTTCCCTAGGTCTCACTATTTATTTGCTAAAATATTGTTAGGATCATGTGTTTAACATCCTACAAGTTAGCATTTTTGTTATTGAATAAGTCTCCACGTTATTAGGAAATTAATTAGTTTTGTTTTAACTAATGGTTTGTTACCAAATTTCTTTCCTATTTTTTAGAACAATCTTTGTTCATTATATGTATAAATACATAGTTTTCCAGCTTTAATAAATTATCTCAGTTGATCAATCAAACATTATTTGTTCTGAAACTAACAAATTGGTATCAAGAGCACTCTTCTTAAGGGATCTGTGAGGTCAAAATGGAAGGAGAATCAAGTTTTTCAACTGTTGCACCACCAGTCTTCGATGGAGACAATTATCAAATGTGGGCAGTTCGTATGGAGACTTATCTGGAGGCTTTGGATCTTTGGGAAGCAGTAGAAGAGGAGTACGAAGTCCCTCCACTTCCAGCAAATCCTACTGTTGCACAAATCAAAGCCTAGAAGGAGAAAAAAACTAGAAAATCAAAGGCAAAAGCTTGCCTATTTGCAGTTGTATCTCAAATGATCTTCACACGAATAATGTCCCTCAAAACAACAAAGGCAATTTGGGATTATCTCAAGGGTGAATTTGCAGGAGATGAGAGGATTCGTGGAATGAAAGCCCTGAATTTGATTCGGGATTTCGAGTTGCAGAAGATGAAGGAATCTGAGTCAGTGAAGGAGTACTCTGACAGACTTCTCAGCATTGCCAATAAGGTGAGATTACTTGGTTCTGTGTTTAATGACTCTAGGATTGTTGAAAAGCTGCTGCTCACTGTTCCCGAGAAGTTTGAAGCCACCATTACTACTCTGGAGAACACCAAAGACCTGTCAAAAATATCTCTTACAGAGCTCTTGAATGCTTTACAAGCACAAGAGCAAAGAAGGTCTGTGAGGCAAGAAGGGGTGATTGAAGGAGCTTTACTTGTCAAGCATCAAGACAACAACAGGTACAAAAAGAAGAAAAACTTCAAAAAGGAAGGAGGTTCCAAAAAATCCTACCCACCTTGTTGCCACTATGAGAAAAAAAGGTCATCCACCATACAAGTGTTGGAGAAGACTCGATGCCAAATGCTCCAAATGCAATCAACTTGGACATGAAGTTGTGATCTGCAAAGTCAAAGGTCAGGTGCAAGAAGTAGATGCACAGGTTATTGGTCAAGAAGAAGATCACTTGTTCGTGGTCACTTGTTTCTCAAGTAGAGAATCGAGTGAGAGTTGGTTGATTGATAGTGGGTGCACAAATCATATGACATATGACAAGAAGCTTTTCGAAGAATTGAAAAACACTGAAGTTAAGAGAGTGAGAATTGGAAATGGTGAACTCTTGGAAGTCAAGGGAAAAGGCACAGTAGCTATAGCAAGCTATGAAGGTACAAAATTCATTTCAGATGTTTTATGTGTACCTAAAATTGATCAAAATCTTTTAAGTGTTGGCCAGCTACTCGATAAAAGCTATAAAGTGTTGTTTGAGAATAAACAATGCTTGATTAGACATGCTAGTGGCAAAGACTTGTTCGTTGTCAAAATGAAAGGAAAAAACTTTGCTTTAAATCCAATGGAGAAAGAACAAATGGCCTTCAAGTCCAGAGCTAGTGCCACTGAGATTTGGCACAAAAGACTTGGGCACTTTCATCATCAAGGATTGTTTCAGATGCAATCACAGAAGTTGGATGAAGGACTCGCAGACATTGATGATAATATTCCTCTTTGTCATGCCTGCAATTTTGGGAAGCAACACAAGCAACCTTTCCCTAATCAAGCTTGGAGAGCCTCGAAAAAGCTACAGCTACAGCAGGTGCACACTGATCTTTGTGGTCCTCAGAGAACACCTTCATTAAATTGTAACCTCTACTACATTATTTTTATTGATGATCTAACAAGAATGTGTTGGATTTTCATGTTGAAACAAAAGTCAGAGGTTCCCAATATATTCTGGAAATTCAAAGCCAGAGTTGAAAATGAAAGTGGATGCTCAATTCAGATTATAAAGTCTAACAATGGCAAGGAATACACCTCTGATGCTTTCAACAAATTTTGTGAAGAAGCTGGAATTCAACATCAATTAACAACACCATATACTCCTCAACAGAATGGAGTCAGTGAAAGGAAGAACAAATTCATTATGGAGATGACAAGGTGTATGCTCCATGAAAAGAATCTTCCAAAAGGGTTTTGGGGGGAGGCAGCAAACACTGTTGTATTCCTATAAAATCGAATTTCTACAAAAGCCTTGAAAGATCTGACACCATATGAAGCTTGGTATGCCTACAAACCTTCTTTAAAATTTCTCAGAATATTTGGTTGTCTTTGCTTCACATATATTCCACAGGTCAAGCATGATAAGCTTGATAAAAAAGCAGAAACAGGCATCTTTGTTGGATATAGCACTGTATCCAAAGCTTACAAAATTTTTCAGCCACAAACTGGTCGTGTGATTGTAAGCAAAGATGTTCATTTTGTTGAAAATGAGCAATGGGATTGGGAAAGTTCAACTAAGGTGAATCAAAGTCCAAATGCTCCAAACAGTTCAACCCTTGGGAGCATGACAGAAGAATTTGAAGATGATGGACAAGATGCTGCAGTTGATGATGCATTTGTCAGAGGAACAAGATTGTAGTCTAACATCTATCAAAGGTGCAATGTAGCTGTTTGTGAGCACGAGGCAATGCAGGAGGAGCTTTCTATGATTGAGAAAAATAAAACCTGGGAATTGGTTGATCGACCTCCAAACAGAAAAATAATTGGAGTGAGATGGGTTTTCAGAACCAAGCTAAGTCTTGGTGGTTCTATCATCAAATTCAAAGCAAGACTTGTTGTGAAAGGATATGCACAAGTTTTTGGTGTTGATTATTCAGAGACATTTGTACCTGTTGTCAGGCTTGACACTGTAAGATTGTTGTTTGCTCTTGCTGCTCAAAGGAGCTGGAAAGTATACCATTTGGATGTTAAATTTGCATTCTTAAATGGAGATTTGCAAGAAGAAATTTTTGTTGAATACCTGAAGGCTTTGTGAATGAGGGCAATGAAAATAAAGTCTACTTTCTGAAAAAGGTTTTATATGGATTAAAGCAGGCTCCACGAGCCTGGTACAACAAGGTTGATCATCTGGTACACCTTGGCTTTCAGAAAAGCCAATCTGAACTCACATTGTATGTCAAACATCAAGGTACAAATATTTTGGTCATTTCTATTTATGTGGATGACATGTTAGTTACATGAAGCAATGTTGAAGAAATCAATTGGTTCAAACTGGAAATGGAAAAGGTCTTCGAAATGACAGATCTTGGTCTGATGTCATATTTTCTTGGCATTGAGATCAAACAGAATCAAGATGAAGTTTCCTTAAGTCAAAGAAAATATGCAAAGGAGATACTCAAGAAATTTCTGATGGAAAATTGCAAAGCTGTGAACACTCCCATGAATCAAAAGGAGAAGTTAATCAAAGATGATGGTTCTGACAAGGTTAATGAATCTGAGTTTAGAAGTTTGATAGGTTGTCTGATGTACTTAACAACAACCAGACCTAACATCCTAAATGATGTGAGTATTCTTTCAAGGTTCATGCATTGTCCAAACGAAACACATATGAAAGCTGCAAAAAGAGTTATCAGATACATCAAAGGAACTTGGAATTTTGGTGTGAAGTTTCTGAAGCAAAAAGAAATGAAGATGATTGGTTTCTCTGACAGTGACTGAGGTGGATCAATTGATGACATGAAGAGCACATCTGGTTACTGTTTCTCCCTTGGATCAGGCATGTTCTCTTGGAGCTCAAAGAAGCAAGAAATTGTTGCTCAATCCACTGTTGAAGCAGAATTTATTGCTACAACAACTGTTGTTAATCAGGCTTTATGGTTAAGAAAGATTCTCTTTGATCTAAATCTGGAACAAAAGCAAAGCACTGAAATACATGTTGATAATCAAGCTGCAATCGCAATCTCAAATAATCCAGTCTTTCATGGAAAGACAAAGCATTTCAACATCAAGCTTTTCTTTGTTCGAGAAGTCCAGAAAAATGGTGACATAATTCTTTGTTATTGCAAATCTGATAATCAAACTGCAGACGTTTTTACCAAGCCTCTACCAGTCAGCAAGTTCGAAGATTTCACAGCTAAACTGGGAGTTTGCAGCATTTAAACAAGGAGTGTTAGGATCATGTGTTTAACATCCTACAAGTTAGCATTTTTGTTATTGAATAAGTCTCCACATTATTAGGAAATTAATTAGTTCTATTTTAACTACTGGTTTGTTACTAGATTTCTTTCCTGTTTTTTAGAACAATCTTTGTTCATTCTGTGTATAAATACATAGTTTTCCAGCTTTAATAAATTATTTCAGTTGATCAACCAAACATTATTTGTTCTGAAACTAACAATATAAATCATGAGTAAAGTGTCACCTTTAAAATGGAACCATCTAAAATCAACTCACATCATGTAGGCTCAAACCAAAGGTCATATACAATAGATCTACTAAATGATGGATGGTGACTGTAAGCAAAGTGGTTGTCGATGTTAGCAATTTTAAGGGATGAGACTGTTTAAGACGGTGTGGAGTATGCATATATGTATAACAGAGGCAAGTTTGGAGAATTGATTAAAAGCAAATTCCTGCAGAGGTATCCTGTTGTAACAAATTGTAGGGATTTATCTTTTTGTTAGTAGACTTACAAGTTTTTTTGTCTTAGAATTTCATGGACTGCATGGAGTGCATGGAGTTTAGGAATATTAATGTTTAGGGGTTGGTCTTACAAGTTGAAAATGTTTTTTTGAGGTTTTTAAGTCTCTTTCGATTTTTGTAAACGATTTAGAACATTTCTTAAATGTATCTATTAATTTGTTTTTTTTACTGATAAAAAAAATAATGTAGTGATAAAACAACACATAATGCCCTAGTACATAATCTCCATGAGCTTGTATGAAGGATGGAAAATGAAGAAAACATTGAATTATACCTAATAAAATTAATGAACCAAAAAAGCAAAGCTAGTAGTGATCTAATATGGATAAGGCGTGAAGAAAACATTGAATTATACCTAATAAAATTAATGAGCCACAAAAATAAGGCTAGTAGTAATTAAATATGGATAAGGCGTGATTGCAAGATTTTTAAATGATAGTTAAAAAAATTAAATGATAGGTAAAAAAGATTTAAATGATAGTTAATAAAGAATTTATGATTTGAAGTTTTGAAAAATCAAAAGAACATATTTTTAAGAGATTAAAGTAAGCATTAATTAGAAGAAATAAGTAAGTTGAGAGAATATAAATAAATAAAAACAAATTTATAAATATATTGTTTTAAGGGAATTTAAAGTAAAAAAAAAATGGTGTATTAATGTTTTATATGGATTTGTTTATGATTTATTGTGCTAAATTGAATTTTTTTTTTTTTTCAAATCAAGGCTTTATAACATTCTGATCATACTTAGATTGTGTCCAAAGAAACTAGATAGCAAACATCGAGCTTTTGGGTTCAAATCCATTTGGTTTACCAAAATTTTGGACATGTAAAAAAAAGTTGAATTTTCCTAATATAGAAGTTGATCCATAATGTTTGTAAACTTGTCCATAATATAAAAGGTGATCCATAAGGAATTTTCCATGTCATATACAGTGAATTTCAGGTTAAATCATATTTTTTTTAATAAGGATTAGGACATTCCTTAAATATATTATTTTATTTTATTTTATCTTTACTAAAAAAAGAAAAAAACACTCTTCCTCTACTTTATTTCTATAAATAAACCAAGCAATAAGAATCCTGCTATAACATTGTCAATTTTGTTCTTGACAATAGGCCAAATTACATGTGATTATATATATTCTCACAAACAAGTCACGTTACAAATTTATATGATAATTAAAAGCACCTTTGTGATTAACGAAGATCTTCCTTCATTTCATTCTTCTCCTATATACTAGTATACAAATTCTTTGTTAGATGATGTTTTATTAGCTTCTTCTTTTTTTTCCTTTTTGTTTTACGCTCTTAGTCTTATTGAAAAAAATGATAAGACATACAAAATACTATATTTGGTAGAGTCATGAGTGCTAATTTTCTTAAAAGAAAATGGTAGAGTGTTAACTTGATTCTATATATTTTTGGGTAGATAACAAAAACAATTTATTATTACAGTTTGGTTTTCCGATTTAAATATGCACTTGTTTAATCTTCAAACATGTTTAATTTTTTTTTTCATTAATTGAATTCAACATCATATTTAAGTACCTATTGTTTAATTGAGTTAATTCTATAAGTGTTAATTGTTAATGTCACGAGTAATGACATATTAGTCCTTGTTGTTATGAGAGTTAGGGTCCAATATTTTTAAACTTTTATATTTTACCAATGCACCTATATTTTTAAAAGGATATAGATAAAACTGAGTAAAGAAAGATTCACATATAAATGGTGATCTGTTAGATTTTTGTTATTTCTAATACTAAAATTAGGATTAGCAAATATTTTTCTGCCTTCATTGATAGTCCTTTTTAAAGATTATAAAGGATCGTAGACCTTATAATTCTTAAAAAAATTATTTTAAACTATAAATAAAAACATAATTATGGCTCATATTCAAAATGTTTTATGGATTTATCCTATTATAAAAAAATTCATCAAATGTGTTGTTTCTTGAGCTTGTACTTATGTAGGAACACACTCTAATAATAGTAAACATAAATATAATAATAATATTAAGTAGAGGTTAAAAAAAAAATATATATTTTAGTTCATCCTAAAAGTAGTTATGAATGAATTATATTCACAACAAATCCATAAGATTTGAGTTATATGTAAATTTTATCATATAATGTAGGAGCAATATTGCAATTAAATATAATATTTTAAAATCAATTGAAAAAATAATAATAAAATTCTATATTTATGAAAATATTTTCATCATTCAAATCAATAAAGAAAAAAGATTAAAAGGAATAGCTGAAAAAGAAAAATAAATAGACTTGTGTGTTACTGCGTTATTCATCAGTGTTCGTAAAGAGTGAGTTTACGACCTTAAATGTGAATAAAATATAATTTATTTTGGCTTGCAATATTATTTAAAAGAAGCAGTTAAAATCTTAAAATAATTAAAATGAATGACTGTGAAGATGGAAAATAATAAAAAGAAGATTTCCTGATTTAAAACACTAATATTTAGTTTATATTCACTCTTATAAACAAAAATCCGTTGTCGTCCAGCGGTTAGGATATCTGGCTTTCACCCAGGAGACCCGGGTTCGATTCCCGGCAACGGAACTTTTTTATAAATTTTCAACAAATTTTATGAACTTTGAAGTAAAATGTGAAAACTAAATAAACACTTGGTTCAAATATTCACAAGGGTTTTCTTTTCCTGTAAACATTGCAGTTCTTTGGATCCAGCTTATATATTGTATCAGATCTTGCCACTGCTTTTTGAGTATTATAAGCCTCTGCAGCAACTGAGCTAGACAATGCCGCTTCAAGTGAGGATTTTCTCAGTCGACTTGGTGAAGTTTTGCGCAAGGAATTTTGTGATTTTGTGGTTTCTTATCATTGGAGAGTACCATGTTGAATATTTTCATGTTTGTGGGAAGGAACAAATAAAATGGCATTGTAATTCAAATGGGAAATCTTAGTTTCATTGGATCATTATTATATCTTTAGTTTCTATTCGGATGAGAAGTTTAATTTCGATTACATAAACATATTAGAAACCAGACTACTTATCATTGCCAGAAAAACTTTTGATACCATAAAACCCACTACATCTAGAAAGTTAAGCTAGGAATGTCGCTTGATGCAATTAAACTTCAGTTTGTCCATGTTCCTACGCAATATACGCAATTTTTTTTATGTTGTTATATTGTTATTTGCTTTCACTTATTTTTCATCATTTTCTATGACATTATCCATTACACTCGTAATTTTTTTTCTGACTCTCTTCCTTCACCCGGTTTTGATGTTGCGAAAAGTGGTATGCTATCGAACATGAAGATTCGATATTTGTTACTTGTGGGAGCCCAAAAGTGGCCTTCACATGCAGACAAGTAAACAAGAGTGATGATACGCTAATCATTCTTCCTAAATTTATCACCTTTTTTCATTCTTCTATCTCTAATTGTAGAAAAACGTGTGAACCCGACATTTAGCACATCTTAAAACGGTTTAATTTTTTACATCTAAGAAACTTTTATTAGCTTTTATCAAGTGTAAGAGTTCTGATATGGTGTAACCATTGTTAAAAGTAAAAAGATAAATATTTTTTGAGTGAAATTTATCCATACATGGAAGAGAAGGAGAAATTTTGAAAGGGTGTGTTACTAGTTTCTTTGTATAAAGATGCTAAATATAGATACTATGAGGATGTTGTTCTGCCTTCTAACAAAGTCTTCTCATATTCTTCAATGGATTTGAAAAGCTCAGAAAAGTTGCCTTTTCCAAAACCCCCACACGCGCCCTTCTGGTACACCTTCCCTTCCTCATCCTCCACCATGCATCCAACCCTCTCAATTATCTCTATAAATAGAGTTGGTCTGCCATTTAACACAACAACCAATCATCATACAAATGCTCACTTTTTTCTCTATTTTTTATTTCCTAAATTTCATTATTTTTAGATTTCATCAGATCAAGAAAAGGTAATGGTAGATAGAATATCGTTAGACATCTTTAATATAAAATAGGCACAAAAAACAAGAAGAAAAATAAAGAAAAAAGAAGAAAATGACGAACCTGTCCCCAACGGGCCTAGTGAAAATCTGAAGCAGAGTGCCCTGATCGTCTCTGTCAACAAGAATCCCAAGCTCCTCACACTGCTTAATCTGGTCAACGGTCAAGACGTCACCGGCACGCTTGTGAAGGTTGGCATAATAGGTTGGAGGAGGAGAAGGCATGAACTCAAAGCCACCAATGAAACTTCGGTTTCTCATTTCCCTCAGAGTTGTGAAAATATCGTTAGAAACAAGAGCAAGGTGCTGCACACCAGCACCTTCGTTGTGTTCCAGATACGTTTCAATCTGGCTCCTCCTTTTTGTTCCGTAAACCGGTTCGTTCAGTGGCAGCAGCACCGTCTCCGAGTTGTTCGCCATAACCACCGAGTTCAACCCGCTCTCGCTCGTTCCAACGTCCTCCGCGGTGAACTCCGCGAACTCATGGAATCCGGTGAAGCTTTTCAAGTAGTTCACTGCCGGCGCCAGCTCCGGCACGTTCCCAACGGCGTGGTCCAGCCGCCGGATCCCGTAGTCCAGCTCCCGGAAAGCCTCTGCGGAAGCCTCAAATCCCGGCAGGAACCACCGCGAGGGATTAGCCTCGGACGCGTGCGACGCGTCCTTGTAGCTGACGTAGCGCAGCACGACGTCCCCGTAGAGGCGCACCTCGGCGAATCCGGTGCGGCCGTCGAGGAGCGCCGGCGGAGACACGGGCTCGGCGCCATGCGCGACGCTGGCACGGAAAGCGGCTTCCGCGTCGGCGACTTCCAAGGCGATGGCGCGCACGCCGAAACCGTGCTTGGCGGCGAAGGAGAGGCAGGCGGCGGCGTCGAAGGATGGAATGGCGGCGGTGGAGGCGGCGCCGGCGGAGATGGATGGAGCGTAAGGAGCGGAGAATAGAAAAGAGAGGTCGCCGGAGCGGAGGAGATAGGAGGCGTGGATTAGGTTTCCGGTGGACAAGTCCGATTTTGCGACGATTGGCATTCCGAGTCCCCACGAGAAGCGGGAGGCGGCGTTGGTGGCATCAGTGCACCAGAACTCGATGTGGTGGAAACGATTGACCTGGAAGCGATCCGATTCAGAGTTGGTTCTGACGAAGTTTTTGAATCCAACGAGCTTGAAAGGTGATTGAAGTTCAGTTTGGTTACCCATGGTGTTCGAAATTGGTTCCTGTGTGATGGCAGTTGTGGTAGGGGAGGAAGTTGGAAGAGAGTGACACGTGGTGGAATGGTATTGGAGGAGGAGGTGGAGAGAGGAGAAGGGTGTAGTAGGAGATTGTAACCACATTATATAGAGAGAGATTGCGTATGGTAGAGATAGGTCCATGAGGAGGAGGATGAGATGAAGATGAAATGAAGATAGATACGTTCGTTGAATCAACGTGGAAGGATGGTGCTGATGCACTGTATGGTTACGATGACGACACGCTTCATTTAGCATATTATTATACATTTTCTAAAACTTTTTATTTCTAACAAATCACACTTAACAAAGGGCTGAGATCTGACACTAATTTGACTGGAGGAACATTCTCGTGAAGAGGATCCTAATCCTCTTTTATTACACCATTGTCTTATTTCAAAGCCTTCACAAGGGCGTTCAATTTTTTGGGACAAATGAAATATTATAATACTCAAGCCAACTAGTCATTGTCCACTGAGACTAAACTCATTTTTTTATTTATTTTTATATAAAAAGTTTTAAATAATTATAAAATATATACTACTTACTATTTTTTATTTATATTAAAACATGAACGTATAAATATGATAAATATTAATTAATATTTATAATTACTATATTAATTATAATTATAAGATCCAGTTTTAATATTAATTATAATATCTGTATTAGTTATAGTATTTAATATATATATAAGAAATTAGTAGATAAACTTAAATTTTATTTATTTTAAAGTATTTTCATATTTAATGAAGTTAGTCCTGATTGTTGATGCAGATGTTTTCAGAAACATGTTGGTGGTTTGATGTTAGAATTTAATTTCGATAGTTGTTTGGTGGGGATTAAAAGAAAAAGATAATTTTAAAATAAAAAAAAATATATTATATTATTTTTTCGCCTATTTTTAATTAATTTTGTTTATTTTTATCTGGTTTATTTATTTATTTTATCAAACACCACATAAATAAATGCAGCGAAAATAGAAACACGTGAACTTCAATTTTATAGTTTTTACGATGTTGCATATGTATTTAAATATCTCCCAACAGAAGTAAAAGTATACTTTTATTCAAAGATTCACTTTAATGGTAAAATTGTTAAAAGTGAATATTAATTTCATTTCCTACCTCTATTACATATGGTCCTAATATTAACAAGTTTATTTATGTTTTTTTATTCAACAAAGAATTGTTTTCCTTGTAATATAATTTCAAAATAATTATAAATGTAAAATCTGAAACTGTTTAAAATTACAACATATTTATTATTTATTATTTATTATTTATTATAAAAGGTTAGAAATAAATAACAATGTAATAAAATGAAATACTATTTTATCATCTAAAAATTCCAAATATATATGTTTCATAAATCTGTTTGAAGATTGTAAATTCCTTAAGTAAATACTCTTTTCTCTACACCGTAACTTTTAGCCACCCAAAAAGTTTAAACTTGATTGATGTTTTGTAACCATTAATTTTTCTAATTAATTATTCTTGGTGTTTATTGGGAGAATGAGATTATTTCAGTAAAATTGTTTTAGAAAAAATTATATTCCTTCCTTTTTTAGGTATTTGTTTAAGCCTTTTTATAAATTAAGAAATACAATATTTTTTTTTACTTTAACAAATATTTGTAAGATTTTATATTTTACTTTTTTTTCATTTCTACAATGAAAAATAAAGGTATAAATAGCCAAAAAAAAGTAATTAATATTTTCTTAAATATTAAAATGACAATTAAATAAAAATAAATATCTTTAAAAAATGTTATGTGCATTCATTATAGAAAGAATATATTATTCTGACATTACTGAGCCTTTATAAATAACTTTCTTCTATATGATCTAACTAATTAATTATGTACTTTTAAAGAAAATGCTTAAAACCACCCACCCCACCTAATGTACTGGTGAAACCTAAACGAAGATTTTTTTTTTATTAATTGATGGATTTTTTAAAAAAATAAAAGAAAAATATATTCATGACTTACAATAATCCAAGTATATATATATATATATATATGTGTGTGAGAAATATTCTTTTGAACTGAACCACCTAGAAAAAAATCTTAAAAAATATGTTTAAAAAATAATTGCTTACCAAAATTATCAATGTGAGTAGTCATTTTCAATGTTTTCATGATAAGAGATTATTTTCAGTTTGTTCATTTAGTAAAGATTATGGAAACTAGAATGTAATAGAAAATAAGATGATATTAATTCATAATAAAAATATTTCATGTAAAATAATATTTAAATATTTATTACGAGGATTCTAATTGAACTTAAATATTTATTATGACAGATCAAAAATTAATTGTGTACTTAATATCTCGCATAGTAAATCCAGTTTAGGTTGAAAAAAATCAATTTCTATTTTATGATGATTTCTCTTCTCGTTTTTCTTATCCTCTACATTTACGCAATTTTAATATATATATATATATATATATATATATTACTATTTTAATAAATTTTTCTCACAACGTCTTCAATGATCATTCTTAACTAAAATAGTATCACAAGATGTCATAATTCTCTAAATTTGATACATAAATATAATTTAGCTTCTTAGTACCTCGATATGTTAATTTATATGACCATATCACATTACATATTTCTTTAACTTAATGAAAAGCTGACATGTTTAACACCCCACTTAATATATGATACCATATTGGGGCATTAGAAAGCATACACCTATAAAGAGTCACAATCATAAAACTATTATTATTATTATATATATATATATATATGATCACACCTTAAAGACCACCTACATAGGCCACATCTCTTGAAAATACCAGCATCATGTATATACTTACATCTCATATAGTACCTAGTACCACATTCTCAACACTCATCACATCTTCATATAAGTTATCAATCATATATCTTAATATATATATATATATATATATATAATATTAATTAATCATATAAATTATATATTATCATAATATAGATATATAATTAATTAATCATATAAATTATATATTAATATAATTGTTCTTGTACCCAGTACTGAAAATATTGAGAATATAATATCTGTTTGAAATAGTTGGGCCAAACCACCTACAAATCAACTTGGATTGGCTTAAAAACTGATTTATGTTAGGCAAATTCTCCCTCCACCTTCATACTTTCCCCGAGCACCTTTATCTTAATTGTAAAAGGTTAGTTTTAACCTTTTTGAAAAATTTAAATAACCCTAAATAAAATACAACCTCACATTTCCAAATAATCTCAGTTCAATACACCTTCATGTCTCCCTTCTAGTAGTAAAACCTCCATTATTCTCTATTTGTTGCGTTTGAGAGAGTGGTTCCATCATTTGAGCATATGTGAAGGGGTTGGCGAGAAGATTCATTGTATTTGACGTTTCCCAGTGCAAAGATAATTTATTTTTTTTAGTTTTGTACTCCATTTTTGCACCTTGCTAGTTTTTTTTTCTAGGTTTTGTGACTTCCAAAAAATAAAAATAAAAACAAGCAAATGAAAACATAACCACCACCGGTAAAAATACCACAAAACTTACCTTAACCACCAACGTTCAGCACCAATCACCATAAGCAACCACTTGAAAATGAAAAGGAAGGCATCACACTCTTCAACATACTCATAAGGGATTGTTGGAATTAAAAAAAGTATGAAAATGTAGGAAGATTGTTTGGAGGTGCAAGGAGAATTTGCCTTTGTGTTGCTACATAAATTAACTCAATATTTGATAATAGAGTACTCACACCAATATTTGGTAACCACCTTATTAAATATTTGACAAGGTCCAAAAGCGTATAATTTTATTTTCTAGGAAATGCAACTCAACCTAATTTTTACTCACTAAATCTCGCATATTCATTTAAATATTATTTCTTTTTAAACCCTAAACCCTAGATTACCCGCCATTATTTCATATGCAAAACTCGACAGTCCTTCAATTAAGAGATAAACTTATCTAAACAATTCCTTTATCCATCTCAAACAATTTCAACTCAATTTCAATAAGAACAGTTATCAACTTGTATAATTAAAAAATATCATTATTATTTAAACGAGATAATTACATAAATCAAATTATTATTATTTTTTTCGTTAAATCTAGACTTGAGTGGACATACTCTCTGATTGTAATTCTTTCAACAATATAATTTCAACATCTACATCAACTATACTTAAAATCCAATTATGTATTAATTTTTCTCACAAAAGAAAATAATATTTTTCATATTTAATTATTTAATAAGGGTAACATTGCACTTTTCCAATAAATTATTTATTTTAACTCGAGATTTTCACCTTTTCAAGTTAACTAAAAATCATTCAATAAACATGGTTTCTTGGCAACGTTATTTCTTTTAAAAGTAAATCAAATGTGAGAAACCTTTTTTCCCAACTTTCTTCTATTATCAGATAACTAAAAACTTTCTTATCACCAAACACATCCTTAAAATAGATCCAAATAAGTTTGTTCATGATTAATTTTAAAAATAGTTAAAATGAATCTCTCTATAATTCAACATTAATTTATACATAAACTATTTTTTTACCTATAAGTTAATCATGATTTATTTTCACCGTAAAATATCATAATTTGTAATATCTTCACTCACAATAAGAAAAGTGGATTGTTTCAGTTGTGTTAGGACATTAGGCTAAATTGACCGAATTCCAATAAAAAATTTCGGGTGTGTTCTTTCCTCTTTATCTCTTTTATTTTTTCGCTCTATTTATTGGTATTTTGTTGCTTTTTTTTTTGTTAAAGTATAGTATTCAATATATTTGTCGGATAACTCTGTTAGTGTTTTGTTAGGTTCATTTGTTTTGAACTGGTTCATTTTACTAGTTGTTGATTTTAGTGAGAAAATTACTCAATTCTCCTAACAAAAAGTATTACAAATTTAAGACTTAACATATTAGTGAGATATTGGTAAACTTTGGAAAAAACAAAATATTCATAGAACGCCGCCTTCGAATTAAATAAAAAAATGTTATATTAATTATATTTACGTCTCACAATATTCGTAAAAAATAAATGATAAATTAGCAAGGACAATTTGATGTCCTTAATTTAGGCAAGAAAATTAATATTATCTCCTTACCCCAAGGTAATTAATCATTAATTGGATTTAAATATAATAGTTATTGTTTACGGAATGTCCTTAATCTTGGTAAGAAAGTTGAAATTATCTTTTTAATGTCCTAAATCTAGATGATGGAGTTAATAAAATTACCAAGGCCCCCCTATCTTGGACAACTTGGTGTTCAGGAATTTTTATACGAAAAGTATGATTTTTTTTTTTAAATTATAAAACTGATAGTTATAATTTTTTAGAAGATATTAATTATGTTCAATAGTTCAAAAATATTGCTAAAGTTATTTGTATAATTTTCTACACATCAAAGAGTAATGTATTATTTTTTATCAAATTATTTAATTTATTATTACATTAATTCATTTAATCAAAATAATATGATATTTTTTAATTAAAAATTATTTAATCTTAAAAAATAGACTCTCCTGTCTCCCGTCAGAATATTTTAGTGGGATAATAGACACCAACTATTCCCCAAATATTGTTTCTTTAAAATTTTATTTTTAAAATATAAACCAAACGTACAGAATATATTTTCCACGTTTCATATTTTTTTAGAACTAGAAATTTTGCAATAACCAAACTTCTTTTATGTTTAAAAGTAATTTGTTTTCTCAACATTGACAAAATTTGTGTTAAGTAATATTATCGATTACTGTTAAAATCTAAATTGATTCAAATAAAAATCACAACTGATTCAAACTTACAAAAAATGGTAAGAAAACTTCTTTTATGAGATTATATATATATATTTAAATTACTTGACCCAATAACTATTATAATTAGGTTGAGTTGAATTAGATTGCTAAATAAAAAAAATTAAACTCAATTCAACCTAAATAAATTAAATAAAAAAGAAAGTTAACTCTGTCCAACTCAATTCAGAGGCACACTAACTAATATTATGAATCATAGTAACATATTATTTTTATTTCTTGTATTTTTTCTCTTCGTCGTTCACTTGTCAAATTCTTCCAACAATTCCGTACTTACTTAAAAAACCTTCCATATTTTCAAAATTGTTTTACAATTTAAAATGTAAATTTTGTATTTCAAAATTTAAAATATAAATTTTTATATTTTATATAGTAAAATTTGAAATACAAAATTTATATTATAAATTGTGTAATGTTATAAATTTAGAATTGGAAATACATTAAACTCATTAATTTATATTTTAAATTGTATAATTGAGAATAATATTTTTCTGTATAGATAATGAAGGTGAAAAAAGTTGGTATGATAGTGGGGCATTGAACGTGGAAGGTATTGTGATGGTGATGTGGAGATGGGAAGCTGCGCATTCGGTATCCATTTTGATTACTTCTTTATTATACTTTTTTTATGTCTTTGTTACTTTTTTTTTTTTTTTGCAATTCAAACGAAACAGATATGACATATGTGGTATTTAATTGTGTATAAAAAGAAAGGAAATATAACATGAAATGAGAAAAGAAGTAGATAAAATAGATTTTTTTTTTTTACAGGATTGTTGTGTAAAAATGTTAACAAATGCATAGTTTATACACTATTTTATTATTATTATTTTTATAATGTATCTATAATTGGACATCCTTTTATATAAAAATTGTTTTTCTATGTTATCTTTTAATATAGAAATATTGTATTCTTCAACAATTGGAAAAAGTTCTTCAACTCTATTTTTTTATCTTCTATAAAGTAACCACACACTTTATTCTTCTTTTTTTTTTTATCTTCAACGGATGAGAGTTTTCTTTTATGATATTCTGTTTTTTTTTAAATAAAAGTTATTTTAGGCATTATTATGTAACTTAATATTTCATCCTAAACATTTCAAATAACAACAATTATTTATAATCACATAAAAAAATACTTATTTCGATCTTTACTTCATTTTTCTTTTTTATATCTGTCCCTCTTCTTCCGTTATAATACACTCTTTTCTTCCTTTATTTCTTTCTCTCCTTTTTTCTATTTTCCATTTCAACTTTTAGGCTTCGTTTGGATCCAGGGGTGCCACTGTTGGCGACGACGGAGGTCACAACAGCACCCCGTTTGGATCCATGCATGGTTGCGGGTGAGTGTGGAGGGGAGCAGAAAGTTGAGCGAATTGTTTATCTGCGCAAAGAAGAAGAGAAAGTTGCACTGTAGATGGGGAGTGCCAAGTCATCCGAAGCAAGTTACAAAGTTACCCTTGCTTTTGCTGGAATCAAGAAACAGTGCCCCTGCGCATGCATGCCACATGAAGCCATGAGATTCCTGACTTGGCTCAAGAATCGTTTGACTCTGCGTGAATCTGTGAAAGGAGAGTGAATGGAGAGTGAATGCAGTGGTGGGTGAGTGGGTGAGGTAGGTGGGCGTGGCTATATAACAGCATGAAGTTCATTCCTCCATTCACAGAAAACGAAAGCAACCGAGCCATCTGAGAGTGCATTGTAGTGTGGTTGGAGAGATTCCTATAAGCCATCTTCGTTTCTGTTAGTATACCTTGTTCATCTCACGTCCTGGGGTTGTTCTTGTGATTCATCTGCGTTAATCTGGGTTGATCTGGGTTCGTCTGAGGTGAGAGCTAAAGTCTGGAATGGTGCATAATCGATTATGCCTCAATTATAACAAGTCAGATAATCGATTATGGGGCAGATAATCGATTTTTCAACGAACATAATCGATTATCTGTAAAAGTTTACAGGCATAATCGATTATCTGGTGTGTTGAAAATGGGCCATAATCGATTATTGTGTTCCATAATCGATTATGGTGTATTTTTGCCTACACACATAATCGATTATCTGTAAAAGTTTACAGGCATAATCGATTATCTGGTGTGTTGAAAATGGGCCATAATCGATTATTGTGTGTCATAATCGATTATGGTGTATTTTTGCCTACACACAAAATCGATTATCCCTGGATAATCGATTATCCTCTGTGCATAACTGAGAGCATAATCGATTATGTTCTATATTTTTTTGGAATTCTATGTTTCTGAATTTTTTTTAAATTGAATATTTGTATTCTGTATGGTTAATATTTTTTTAAATTGGACATAAATTATTAATGTTATTAGTTGAAAAGATTTAAAAAAATATTTTTGTAATTTTTGTTATAAGATTTAATTGTTATAAGAAAAAAATATATGTATTTAAAATGAATATTTTTACAAGTGGAAATAGAAATTTGTAATTTGTAGGTTTTTTAAAAAGTAATTGATATTTTAGAAGTGCTATTTTTAATTGATATTTTAATTATAAATGTAGAAAGTAATTATTTATTTCAAAATAAATTGTTTATGAAACAGATTTAAAAATATTTTGATAGGGTTTTCATTTTTGTAAATTAAACATAATTTATTAATGTTATAATAAAAAACATTATAAAAATGTTGTATTAATTAAAAATAACAGTACAACTTTAAAGTAGAAATATCATTTTGAGTTTTTTTTTAATTTGTATTTCACATACATTATTGGTGTTAGAATTAAATGTTAATAAAAAATGTTATAGTAATTTAAAAAGTCAAAAAAAGTTTATTTTAGATTGATAATAAATTATTACAAAGATAAATAAGTTTACAGAATCCAAATAAAAATATATGTATTTAAAATGAATATTTTTAGAAGTAGAAATAGAAATTTTATGTTTTATTTTATTTTATTTGTTTATATTTATTTGTTGTTAGATTAAATTATGTTATTGAATGATATAGTAATTTTGATTAATTTTTTTTATTAAAATTAATTAAAATGATATAATAATTTTGATTATTATCATACAACGGAATAAGATATGTCTTCTAGAAAACTGTTTGAAGGTCTCCACAAGAAGGATTCAAATGTTATTACTGGGAATGTCTTTTATTTTTCTAATTAACATTATTATGTTCTTCATGTAATGACTTTATATTATATATTTTGACACCTACTTAATATTCATGTTATATTCTAAATTTCTATTTTCTTTTTAAAATATATTCATTTTGCTATTCATAATAATGGAAATTATTATTAAAATTAATTTTATATATATTTGTATATATATAACATAACATAATTTATAAAATCATTTATAATATTAAAATTATGTAAATAAATTAACTTAAATAAAAAATAATTCTTAATTAATAAAATGTTAAATAATATAATTATACTTTAATTTTAAATTATAATTAACTAAAATATGAAATAGGATTAATCATTCTTTATTCTTTTTTTATATAAAGGGTAAAATTGTAATCTTACAAATTTTACTATTCAAAATATATTAAAATACTCTCACAACTATCACATCATTCACAATTTCCAATAAACTTTCTTCACATATCCACTCTATCCCAATCCAAACAACCTCAACTTTCTTCACACTTTCTTCACACTTCTACTCCCACTCACCCTCAACTTTCCACTCCCCCACACCCTCTAATCCAAACACACCCTTATGCTTGGATTAGAGGGTGTGGGGGAGTGGAAAGTTAAGGGTGAGTGGGAGTGGAAGTGTGAAGAAAGTGTGAAGAAAGTTGAGGTTGTTTGGATTGGAGTATGTTAGAGTAGATGTGTGAGGAAAGTTTATTGAAAATTGTGAGTGATGTGATAGTTGTAAGAATATTATAAATTATTTTGAATAGTAAAGTTTGTGAGATTACAATTTTACCCTTGAATATAAAAAAAGAATAAATAATGATTAATCCTATTTCATATTTTAGTTAATTATAATTTAAAATTAAAGTATAATTATATTATTTAACATTTTATTAATTAAGAATTATTTTTTATTTAAGTTAATTTATTTACATAATTTTAATATTATAAATGATGTTATAAATTATGTTATGTTATATATATACAAATATATATAAAATTAATTTTAATAATAATTTTCATTATTATGAATAGCAAAATAAATTTATTTTAAAAAGAAAATAGAAATTTAGAATATAACATGAATATTAAGTAGGTGTCAAAATATATAATATAAAGTCATTACATGAAGAACATAATAATGTTAATTAGAAAAAGAAAAGACATTCCCAGTAATAACATTTGAATCCTTCTTGTGGAGACCTTCAAACAGTTTTCTAGAAGACATATCTTATCTCGTTGTATGATAATAATTTCATCTTTTTCATCGGCAACGTCTTCAATGCACCATTTGAAAAAATTACAGCCTAGAACCATGCCACTTCTAATCTGTTTTGAAGAAAACAATAAAATTGAACAATGAATAAGTTTAAAATAACATTCTTAAGTTTGTTTCAAACCTAATTGAATAAATTTTACCTTGTAGTTGGGACAACCCCAAAAAAATTTTCCAACATTTTTTTGTGTTGTCGCTATTCTCAAAACAGCAAATTGTCCACAATCACAAATAGGATCAACGAAGGCACTTGTGCTCCCAGTAGCATGGGTAAAAGTACCACGTTTTTGCACACTACAACCAGTACAACTAGATGACGACGTGTTGTGATACGTAGACATTAATGACACTTAACCAATGTTGTCGAAGTAATAAGATGGTAAAAAAGTTGCATTAAAAACAATATGATTATGTAAATAAGTAGCATGAAAAGTAGCATAAAACCTTAACAATAACAATGTCAACGTCAAAAATAACAAACACAATTCATTAATGTTCAACATGAAAATTAGAAATAAAAATAACAATGACAATAACATAATAATAACACACTCAATGGCCTTGATGACGTCGAATGTCAGCCAGAGTAACCTCCATTCTGTCCATTCGGGTATTCATGTTTTGTATGCCGGACAAAATTTGATTTAACAATTCCCTTTGAGTGGGGTTTGCCTCCTCAGGTTGACCACCTTCAACATCTTGTGCTGGCAATTCATCCTCTTCATCATCTTCTTCGTTTGCATGGTGGGGCCTACCAAGTTGCCATATGCCATTGACCTGGAATATATTTAATTTTGTCATACTTTTTTTGCCAAAGTAATGATTCCAGCCTAGCATTATTGTTTGTTCATTCGACAAGTCAAAGTCGTACACCTGCAAGATCCTCGTTATCAAATTTGCATATGGGAGAGGCATCTTGTTATCTCGGCATTTGATGATGTGTTGCATGATGTAATGAGGCCAATTAATGCGTACATTATTCTTGATTAACCACATCATGAAAATATCTTCATTCAGTAGTTGTGCATAGTTGCTTCCTCGAGGGCACAAGATATGCACCCATGTGTAATGCAACAGTTCGGTCATTCATTTTCAGACTACCGACATTTTTCAGATTTTCACCTTCAACATCTTCACGAATCATGGACGATAATGCTAGACCTCGATCAAAATTCAGTTCCTCAGGTATCGTCCCAGGGGTTAACTTAAGACCGTCATACTGTAGATGAGCAATGGTCATCCAATCTATTTCTTTAATGTGTATCATTTTTCCGCAAATCTCAATGGCAAGGTGACCAGCAGGTGTGAATTTTGCATTTGTATAAAATACTCTTACCAAATCCTCATAATACGGAAGATTAATTCCAAGGAAAGGTTGTAAACCTTGCCAATTCAGAAGATTTTGTGATTGAAACGCCATTTTGACGCAGATGGTTTGGCCTACATACATTTGACATATTAGTATATGATGTGAAATGTGAAGTTAAATGTAATTGTTACGTAAAAAAGTACTTATCATTGTACCTTAATCAGCTCACTCCAAACTTCGTCCTCGGCTTCAAAAAGTTTGGTGTTCTGGTTCCATGCGAAACCACTCAATCCACCAAACAAATCATGGATTTCCCTCCACTTGTTCTTCAGGCTTTTCTGTCGGTTCTTCACATTATTTTTCTTAAGACCCGATAAACCAGCCTCATTTAAAGCCATAACTATGTTAGTGTATCCTTGAGTGGTCTAGCTACCATCAATTCTACACCCTTTTCGTACCTCGTCAATCATTGCATTGAGCAAAATTAGGTCCATCTCCGTCGTCCTCTTGGTGAACTCTCGATAAGAACCTGATGAATTTGAAGCCACATTTTTTCCGCGATCCATCTAATTAACTTAAATAAAGTTAGGATGACAAACATTGAAAAATGGTAGAAAATATATTATTTCATGAAATTAATTGTTTACATAATCTTGCCACATTTCGTTTGCTATAGCGTCCCTAATATCACACCGTATCCTGTAATCATGTTCACGAGCATGGGTGGTGCTTGGTTGGACATCTTGTTCTAACAATTCATTATCTACTTCTTCAAGCAGAGACTCATAATTGTCGATCCCGCGTAGAAAGTTATGCAGAATACAACAAGCTAAAACAATTTTTGTCATAGTATCCACATCATAATGTGGCTCAGTCCCACTGGCTATAATTGGAAAACGTTTTTTAAGCACCCCAAAGGTTCTCTCAATTACGTTCCTAAGTGATGAATGACGATGATTAAACAACTCTTTTGCATTTTGTGGCCCTCTTCGCGAATATTCTTTCAAATGGTATCTGACCCCGCGATAAGGTGTTATTATATTTCGTTTTAACATAAAACCTGCATCACCAAGATAGTATTTTCCTACAAAGATTGTGGAAAGCTGGGTTAGTATATATTACTACAACCTTTTAATTCTTCTGCACACCCAATCCCCTATAACTAACCTTCTGGAATAACCAAAGGATCGTCTCGTACCAAAGCATCTTTTAATATCCTTGAATCGGAGGCAGTTCCTTCCCAACCGGCTAAGACATATGTGAACTTCATGTCAAAGTCACAGGCTGCAAATATGTTTTGGGTTGGCCAATCTTTTCTCCCTCGAAAACGAGGCGCATCAGCACGTGCAACCTTAGCACGTACATGACTCCCATCTATGGCCCCTAAACAATCCTAATGTAAACAAAAATTCATAACTTTAATTAACCACAAACTAAAGAAGACATTACACATAATTTCAAGTAATGTTTTTATCAACAAACCTTAAAGTAGGGGAAAAATCGACTGTTGTTAAGGATGTGTGGTTCTACAACCGTTCCATTTGGTTGAATTAAGAATTCCCCCTCCAACCTTAAAATTGCACTCAAAACATTATGAAAGTGACGGGAAACTGTTTCTCCAGACCGATGGAAAAAGAATGACACACTTCGATTCTTCACATTATGCCCAATAATGTGCAGAAATTTCGCTACTTGTTCTTCCACGGTTGATCGATATGCATCTTTAACAAGTCCAGTTCCCCGTATTCGTTCACATAATTTAATGAAAGCTTTCGGTCCCATGCGAATAATGTGACGAGATTGTTCAGTGTGAACCAAGTACTCCATCAATTCTTGTCTGTGACGCTCTTTTTGTGGTTGAGACTCACTGATACAGTTGCTTGTAGTAGGCACTGTGCGTAACAATTTCTATCCAAAAGCAATCATACAAAGAATCATGATTGATGCACCTTCATTATTTTTTTTTTATTTGTTCTTTGATTTGTGAAATTAAATTCATGTTCGCCGCAACAAGATCGTCATAAATTGCAATTGTTTCCTCAAAGTGTACCATCTCTGCCTCGTCATAATTTCTTTCTGAATTCATACCGAATGCGGTTACCGTATGTAAAAGTACACCAATACAGTTACCCTAAAACGTACTTTTAATTAATTTTAATAAAAAAATTCATAAAAAGTACTATATCATTCAATAACATAATTTAATCAAACAACAAATAAATATAAACAAACCAAATAATTTATGTACAATCTCAAAAAATATTAACTAAACATCAACAAATTTTATTTGTATTCTGTAAAAATATTATTTACAAATAAAATATTATTTCTTATAAACAATTTAATTTTGAAACACTAATAACTATCTAAAATTATTATTAAAAATTCATATTTCTTATGTAAAGTTTTTCTGACTTTTTAAATTACTATAACATTTTTTTATAACATTTAATTCTAACACCAATAATTAATGTGAAATACAAATTAAAAAAAATTAAGTCAAAATCATATTTTTACTCAAAACTTTGACTGTTTTTTTTAATTACTACAACATTTTTTTAATGTTTTTAATTATAACATTAATAAATTATGTTAAATCTACAAAAAATGAAAACCGTATAAAAATATTTTTAAAATTTTGAATTTCATTCTGTCTAAATTAAATTTTGTAAATAATTTTTTATAAACAATTCATTTTTAAATAAATAATAACTTTCTACATTTATTATTAAAATATCAATTAAAAATACAACTTTTAAAATATCAATTACTTCTTAAAAAACCTAAGAATTACAAATTTCTATTTCCAATTGTAAAAATATTCATTTTAAAAACATTAATTTTTTTCTTATAAAAAATTAAATCTTATAACAAAAATAACTAAAACATTTTTTTTAATAGTTTTAATGATAATATTAATAATTTTTGTCCAATCATTTTAAATAAATAAATCTATTCTCTTATAAACAATATTTAACTAAACTTTTTCAGTTTTCTTTAATCACTACAACATTTTTTTATTTTATTTAATTATAACATTAATAATTTATGTTTACTATAATAAAAAACCTAAACTTTACAAATTTTTGTTTCAATTCTGGAAATCATTCATTTCATACAAATAAATATTTTTTCAACAATTATAACTATCTACAAAAATTAAAACAATAAATCAAATAAAGGAATTAATTTACTAACTCCTTAACATAATTAACTAAACTAAACTCTAAAAAAATTATATTACAACCAACATTAATTTACTAACTCCTTAACATAATTAACTAAACTAAATTCTAAACAAATTATATTACAAAACCATAATCATCCAAACATAAATATAAAACAGAAATAAAAAAAAATAACTTTACATAAAAAATTTAAAAACCTGAAGATAAGCAAGAACAACACAATAGGACGACTGATAGGATGAAGAACACCAGTACCTGAAAACCACATAAAAAAATAAGAAACACAGAATTTCAAAAAATTTAGAACATAATCGATTATGCATTCAGTTATATACATATGGATAATCGATTATGTTAGTAGGCAAAAATCAAGCATAATCGATTATGGCAATGAATAATCGATTATGGCCCTTTTTCCACACTTAAGATAATCGATTATGGCTTGAAATTTTTATAAATAATCGATTACTAACTTTGCTTAATCGATTATCTTCACCATAATCGATTATCTTACCAGTTCTAATTCAGCCATAATCGATTATGCACCATTCGAAGAAACCCTCTCACCTCAGACGAACCCACAGATGAACCCAGATGAATCACAGAGATGAACCCAGGACGTGAGATGAACAAGCTATCCTAACACAAACTATGATGGCTTACGAATCTCTCCAACCACACTACACTACACTCTCTCTGATGGCTCGCTTTCTTTGCTTTTCTGTGAATGGAGGAACCACCTTCATGTTGTTATATAGCCAACTTCATTCCACACCCACCTACCTCACCCACTGCATTCACTCACCTTTCACAGTTTCACACACAGTCAAACGATTCCTGAGCCAAGTCAGGAATCTCATGGTTTCATGTGGCATGCATGCAGGGCCACTTTTCTTCTTGATTCCAGCACAAAAGCAAGGGCAACATTGTAAGTTTCTGTGGATGACTTGGCACTCCCACTCTACAATGCAACTTTCCCTTCATCTTTGAGCAGAAGTAGAATTCACTCACCTTTCTCCTTCCTTCCACGCTCACCCGCAACAATGCATGGATCCAAACGGGGTGGTGTTGTGACTTCCGTCGTCGACAACAGTACCACCCCTGGATCCAAACGGGGCCTTAGTGTATCAATGGATTTACTCTATATATTAAGCAATTTTTTGTATTTCTTTTTATATTTTTAATAACATCATTTCATAGAGCAACATTAACGCTTGTGATTCCGTTAGCAACATTAAAAAAAAAACTGATAAAGAAAAATCTTGACGGAACACAACGTTAAAACAATATTATAATTTTATATTCGCAGAGCAATGTTGCAATGCAACATTAATAATGCATACTGAAAATATGTAAAATTGAAATGGATAAAAACTTCAATATAATGTTAAAAAAAGAAAACGGAAATTAATTTATTTATTTTTGAGGAAATCATTATTTTTTTGTAATTTTATATTATTCTTCTACATCCATAGTTTTTCTTGACACTTTCATTCTGAATTATACAATTTGAAAATATTTTTTATTTATAATTTGAAATTTTTTCTTTGAAAAAATATATTTCAGATTACAGGAAGGTATTCTCAAATTCAAAAAATATCTTATGGATTGTGTCTTTTTTAAAAAGTATTTCCATCTGAAAATACTTTCAAAATTCTATAGTCCAGAATAAAGAATATTTTTTATATTTTAAAAAGTATGAGAGTGTCAAAAAAAGCTATGTGCAGGAAGAAACAGCCCATGAAACGTTATCATCATTTAAGAAAGTAAGTTGGTAGCAGAAAAAGCCCAATAAATAAATGGGTGTTATACAGCTTTTCTTGACTGATACAAATTCCTAACTTGATTTGCTAATAGTATTAAAGTGTGTATAAAACTGTCCATTGGAGATGCTTAATAAAGTGTGTATTAAACATTCTGAGATTTCATGTCATGTCATGTCACATGTCACTGACTGTTCCTTTCAAAACGAAACATAAAATGGATAGTGTCTAGGACAATTTAAGTACCGAATTTACAAGTGTTGCAGTGTCTGTAGGGTAGTGTACGGTAATTGAAAGTTATTGAAAAGTACACTCAATTTAACCTTATTGTTAATATTTTCATATAATTTATTTATTTTTCTGAAAAAATGATCTTAATATTAAAATAATGGCCAACCACTTCCAGACCAATAGAAATTGTTTTTAAACAGAAATAGTTTTAAGAAAATCATCGGCATGCCTAAAAGAGTATTTATCCTGACATTAATGAGAATTTCTAAGTTATAAAGAAATATAAATTTAATTAACCACTTTATTATTTCACTATTAATATTGTCTCGTTTGATTTAGGGGAAATTTTAAATCAGAAGAAAATAAAGAAAATATTACTCTTTTACTAATTTACTTTAATATAAACTAAAGTAACAACTAATTGTCATTGGTATGTTGATTACATGAATCACCTCTGTAAAGGGAAGAGAAGACAACATCTCTAAGGTCGATGACACCGTAGGTATTGGTTATGATTGTTTTGACCTTTAGCATCCGAGACTCTAATTGGAAACAAAATGACTACAGCTATAAACAACATTGAATGATAATTACAGAAGATCAGTGGTCACTATCGTATATAATTTAATTAGCTTTTGTATAAAATTGGGTATCAAGAAGAATCAAAACGCACAAGTGGATCATCCTCATCCTGAGGATTGCCCATAGCCAAAATATGTTTGCGGAATGAAGCTGCTGCTTCCTCCCTTTCTTCTAATTTCCCCAGTTTGTCATATACCATGGCCTTAAGATAGAAAGCTTCAGCTGCCAGTTCATGAAACTGCAGGGAACAAGAAAATCATATCCTAAATCAAAATGCAATCTAAAGACATTTGGATGTTGAGAAGCAAGTTGTTTAAGATGGGACGGTACAGGAAAATAATGGGTTAAATGAGACAAGTTTACTAAGGGGGTATTTTACAAGTGACTAGCGAGCTTTCAACATCACAAAACAACATAAATCTTGCGTGTCCAAGACACCATAAAATCAATTAAATAAACATTTATCTAGTATGTAGAAGCAGAGATGCAGCAAAAAAAGGTTTACAAATGAAATAAGACCAATGAAACTGTCAGGAAGCTAGTAAATATGCAGTATATTGTGTAAATGAAGTATTGTAAATTAGGGATATTATGAGTTGTATAATTGTGTAAACGGTGTCTATTGTAGTCAAGACACATTCATTTACATGGCCTCTCGTTTTTCTCCCTCTCTTCAGGGTGATTTACACACAAGATTAAAGCGCAGAAAGTTTGCTTACCTCCAAAAGTTGAAGTTCTTCGGATGCTTGTCTCAATGAATCTATCACGATCTCATAATCTTCAAAGACTGAAAAAGAAATTCAAATTAGAAAAGGGATCACCCCCCTCGAAATAGCCATTAAACTTTCCGGCAGCCAACGAAAATGTGGGAACTATGAGAACCAAAAATTCACAAACACAAACATCTACTTAAAAAACCTTTTAAGAAAAGAAAAAACCAGAATTTCATAAACAAATTACTCCATAATTTTATAGCCGAGTATGCAACATTGTAAATAGGTATTTTGAAAATCACAAAGAGGGGGAGAAATTCAATCTTCTGTTTGAAAAAAATGAATGGGAGTAAAGAGAATTCAACACAAAACAATCTGCCAAACCAACCAGAGACGACTTCAAATGTGATAGAAACCCTACTCTTGATACCAGATTCTCCCAAAACTGTCCCACTGGAGTTTACGGTTCACACTTAACTGGCCAAAACAGAGTCAAATTGATTCTCTCTAACCATATCATAATTGTATCCTTTCTCCCTTTTATTTTAAATTTAAATTTGTAGATATCTTAAATACATAAAATATCTTCAGAACAAGCATCATCCTCAAATTGCCAAAACTCTTCCTTACCCAATTTCCATGACTTAGCCACAGAGAAAGAACTTCGATGTTTGTCAAAAATGTCTTACCTAAGTTAAAACACTCAATCCATTGGACAAACTATGTTAAAAGGTTCTTGAACAATTTTCCCCTATTTGATTACTATCTTTTACAGAATCAGAAATTCGGCTATTACTAGTATTGAAATACTCGCAAAAACAGCATATGTTTACTTGTAAGTAGACAACAAACGTGAAAAGCATGGTCTATAACATCAACGATAAACAGTTACATACCATTGAAGTTTGAATCACACAAATAGCATTTGGCTTCAACAATATAGGCACGTGAGCGGAGTTCCAAACCACCATGACCAAGAATCATAGGGAAAGCTCCATGGATAAGGTTTAGAGCCCTTGTGGCATGACTTGATCCAAGAGAGAGCCAAAGCTCAGCTAGAGTGAGAGTAGCCGAGGCTTTCAGAAGATCCAAGTTAAATGAGAGGCAGAATGAGAGACTTGCTAAAGCATATGGAAGACCGAGAACTGCATTCCCTGATTTCTGGTAAAACAAATAATGAAGGCTTTAAAGTAAACAAACAGTAGAGAACGCAACAATGGGAAAGCTGGGGTTGGGACATTATAGTAGACTGTTAGTAATTTAGGATGAGTCAATAGACCATGCATTAAAAGGAAAAGAAAAGAAATTAATCAAACAGTTAAATCAGAATGAAACAAATAAAGAAAATTGAGCCATGACTTCCCTTGAATAATAGAGTGATGCTGATGAGCGCTTACAAACAAGTACAAGAAACACTATCCACACTAGTATTTGCTTAGTGCTGACTAAATTTTCACAACCATCGTACTTTTTTAATTTTCAACTTTTTGCTCTTCACTTATCATATTGTAGAGTCTGGCCTAGCCTGTAATGTTACTGATTAATAATCAAAATTTTCATTTTCTGTGTGATGATGAATTGGAGAGATGTCACTTGGCAGTAAATTCTAACTCATCAGCAATTTGTAATTCTATAATCTAGAAAAGTGAATATATTTCACTGATACAATGAGAATAGGACGAGAATAACTCTGTACATACACTAATATACCTAAAATCAGGAAATTATTGCTAAAACTGCTGTGGCTAAAAAGGATAGACAGATTATAATTACATCAAATCCTATCATTAACAGCATAATCAGACCAAACATTAATTCTGATTGATTTGCATATATCAAATCTTTTTTCATTCTGATTTCTTTCCTTAATTTTATTTTCAACATTACCATATCAGTATTAATTCCAAATCTGAATTAATTACAAACCGAACTCAGCACATAACAAGTTATCCAAATGAGAGCAAACAAGAAGAAAGATGGCTTGATCCGTAGTTTTTACTATTATTAAATAAAAAATGTGCTTGATAGTATACAGACTACATGCACTAACACGTCTGTCAGACAATATGATAACATACCTTGTGAATCTCAGCAAGTAAAAGAAGGACCGAAGCATTCTCTACTTGAAGATTGTATTTGTAGCACATGCAGAAGAGGGAGTGTGCCACAACAGCTGCCTAAATATCATTGTATGAAAATTAAAAACAGTTCAGTACAGAGTTAATACAGTACAATTATTAATTGTTCCCCTATTAACACTGGCTAACTGATTGAGTTCACCCATTTTTTCTAGTTTGATACACACAGTAATGAAATTGCATACAGCAAACTTGATATAGTACAAGGACAGTTTTAAAACAGAATATAGTTATTAAGGGTATGATCCCATGTTTCCTAAGAAAGAACAATGGTAACATGCAGTATAAATTCACGAACCAAACTGTGAATAACATGTGGTAGATTTTCTGTATTTGGTAGATTTTAGTAAATCGAATAATAGAAAAACCTCTCTGAATTGTTTTGCTGCAAGCAATGTGCGAGCATGGCGAAGGCTTGCTTCTGTTTTTAGCTCCATATCTACACCAGTAACTCGTGATGCCAAAACACCAAGTTCATCACACAGTTTCTGGGCTAGCTTTAATTTTCCGCTACATGATGCCCAATTAAGTTATTAACTGTGCAGAAATCTCAGATGCTAATATTTAAAGATTCTTAATACAACTAATGAACTAGGCCACTTACCGATGTAAAGCATGCTCATGAAGCAGCTGCAACTTTAGCAGTAAGATTTGTGATTTTGAGACGGACAGAAACTTCTCTTCTGCTATTTTAAGGGCAGAAAAGGCATCTACAGACAGAGACAAGGGAAGATGTCAGCAGGAACAATAAGGATAAAAGGAAAGAGAAGGAGCTCGAATGGGTGATAGTGAACATTCTATCATCTGATGAAGAAAGAAAAAGACCACTCTGTATTAACACAAAAGGCAATATGCACTGTAAATGATTTCCATTGAGTTGAATTCATCACGTTATTTTTCATAAAAAGTTAGACTGGCAACTTACAAACTACTAGCAAAAGAACAAAAACAAATGCAAATGTGTTAACAATCACATACAATATTTTGAAAAAAAATGGTGGAATTCCATTCAATTTTATGCAACCAATCTAACCTTTGTATCCTTTATATACAGCCAAATGTTGAATGAGCTTTACATATGCTAATGCTGCATCTGACGAGCTGGGAAAACCAATAAAGATAATTAAACAAAATGGAGATAATACAGTTGTTTTTCATAATAAACAAAGGTCATACAAAATAGCAACTAGGAATGTGATCTCTGTAATATGTTCAGCACAGAAGCTACCTTGATGCATCAGCAAAGCAAGTTGCATGTACCAGCACATTTATTCGAGACAGCGGTGCGCTAAGAACAATTGAAAAAAATAATCAGATTGTAAAATACATAGAACAAGCTTTCGATATATAACCAAAGCACAAAAATTAGCATTATATGCTTGTGAAACTAGAATTATATCTTTTTAATCATCCTAACTGATGAAAAAGGATTAAAACAAAACATATAAAAACTGCCAAGACAAACCATGCATTCTTCTGCTTTATTTTATTTATAACCATAACTGCTACAATATAATAAGGGCTTAAGGAATTTTAGTCAAGATGGAGGTTAGTGTACCCATTTTGATTTATCTAGCTGAGTTTGAAAACATAGTTCACCTGGATTAAATTCTAGAATAAAAAATATTGAGTGATAATTTATTTCTGCGTGTTTGGTAAGCAAGACCTTGATAGCAACTAAACTATTTCACTTTTAAAATGAATAGCAATCAGTACTATTTTTTTTCAGAATATAATATAATGTGTTTGTATGTGCTTTGTCTCCCTCTCTGTCGAGTATTTTGTCTTCAATTAAAGTGAATAATTTTCCACTTTTGCTCTTTGGCTTCATACAAAGGAAAACAGTCACTTCTCAAGCTTGACATGAAAAGCTAACATAATACCATTAAATTTTTTGTGGGTACTGAGAAAGAAAATCATCAGTGTATCGGACTTAGAATGGACCAAAGATTAAGAAAATATTTGAAGAGAAGGGAGACTGCAAGGACAATATCCATCTTTTCAAAAATCCATTCAGACCATGATTGCTGTTAATTTTTTGCATTCATTACTACACCTGTACAGTTGTACTAACCCATACATAAATGCCCCATAAAAACAATTATCTTCTCTTTTCAGAGGGTGTGTGTGTCATTTTTACAATTTTTATATTAGTTCCTTTAATGTAGAAATTTATTGAGTTTTGGACCTTTTATGAAAACCCATGAATACTTCAATTTTTTCATTCAACCAATGTGACCCATGAATACTCTGTTAGGAGCTCCACATTAAGTAAAATAAGCTAATTGATGAGATACTTAAGCCTTGATGTTCTCCCACCTAATGGACTAGTATTTTGGATTGGGTTTTCCTCTTGTGCTTAAGTTCTAACAATTGGTGTCTTTATAGAGAGTTGAGTTACAAAAATGGATACTTATAAACTGGAATAAGGTGCAAACTGAATACTAGTAGGTGAGCGAAGTTGTCAAAAGGAAAAGGGCCACCTCAAGTTAGTGTCAACAAAGTGAAGCCGCCTTAGATGTCAACTCTTACACTTCATTTGGATGGTGTGAAAGAGAACGAGGGAGTGGAAAATGAAACAAAGAAAGAAAATTAGAATGGGAAGTAAGGTTGTTTAGATGAGTTAGAAGAGAGTGGAAGGTAAGATAGTTTTATTTGTTATTAGTAATTTTATTTATTATCTTTTAATACAATTATAGAAAAAACTAAAAAAAATCCATAATTGATTACAGTTTTTCGTAATCGATTGTGAGTGCCCCATAATTGATTACATGTACAAAAAACACTTATTTTAACAACATAATTGATTATCCTGCATCTTCACCTACAAACCAAGTCAACGTGATTTACTCCACATTTCCCACAACCAAACCGCAGAAACAATATGAAATGGGACCCACAATACTTTCCTCTCACAAATCACTCCAAATTAGCTCAAGTAAACCAACATCATCATCTCTAATCCTCTCATTTCCATCCACTGCTACAAGTCAACGGCAGAAGCAAACGAAGAAATTAAAAGGGGATGACAATGTTAAGAGTCCCAAATTGAGTAGGATGAGCTACTTAAGCCTTGAGTTTCTCCTACCTAATGAACAAATCTCTTGAGTTGGACTCTCCTCTCTTGTGCTTAAGTCTTAACATAACCTTTCCCAACAATTGTTATGCCTAGTACAGCCAGTAAGTCTTCACCTATAACTTTTTCTATCTGACAAATGGAAGGAGTGGTCTGTGGTGCCACATATCCCTTACATTGAAGGCTTCACCATAATAGATGATTTATATATGGATTAAAATCCAGTAAAAGTTTGACTATCGCTTTAGAACAAAAAAAATACATTGAAGAAAAGCAATGCCAGCTTGTTAATTTTTTTATTAATAGGTTAGCTTTAAAGCAAAGGAACTTTAATCAATTATATCCTGTCAGTATACAGTTTCCCCAAAAAAGATAGACCATAATTAGTGCAACCTTAGTTTATATAAACATATCTGAAAACAAAGAGCAACTTTACCTGCCATACAACTCCCAGGCAGTTGCACGGAGTATATAAGATGAACCCAAAACTTGCAAAACAGATCCAGGAATTGAGGTTGGTTGTGCGATGAATTGGGAAACATTAGAGCTGCTGCCAGATCCAATCTCTTGACAGAAAACCGGAGAACCTGTTGGCTTTTGTAAATTCCTAAGCCAAGCTGTACTAAAGGCACCGTCAATTGTCATTGCAGAACTCTCATAGCTAAAATCACTAATCAGCTGAGAACTCAACCGAATTTCCTGCCAGACATACAAGACAGACTAAGAATTTGATTCTCATGTTCTGCAACTGTCACCAACAAAAGAATAATCACAAAGATTTTTACAACCTTGCAAACATTAACTGGGCAAGTACTGAGCTTCATGCTAGTTTTTGGACCAAATGATAGCAAGGGCCGCTGAACATGCTGCAATGAAGACACTACATGATGTAAAATGGTGCAGTAAATTTTCAAGTGTCAGTACCCACTAACAGGACTTAAGATCTACTTTAAGTTAGTATAGAGCTCGAAATAACTTAAAAAAACAAATATTAATTGTATACTTTAAAATGCATGGACTGCGGATTCAACTTCAACAATAATTAATATTATTGAGATCTTAAAATTTATTAGAATTAGGTCATATTTCAAAACACACCTAAACTGTGCAACATCAGTTATGATCTGATCCCCAATTTCCATCTTCAAGAAATTGTTCACTAGAGTTTCAGTGAATTAAACTTGTATTCCATATATTGTGTCTCACTCCTACTTACTCAAAAACCTTTGCATTCCAAAGCTTCTCTCTATCTCAAGTTTAGAATTCATTCTTTCTCTCAACTCATCAATCAACAACCACCATATCTATCATGTATTGTCTGTTAAAGGGATAAACTAAGGCACCACTATTCAATGTGCCTGGTAACAACATCCAATACCAAGGTAAAAAGATTGTGTAATAATGAAAAGAGTATCCTGCTACACTTAAATAGCACATTTGGGAATGTTCAATTTCATAAAGTGGTTGTTTGCAACCCAAATCGCTCAAAGAAACTTAATACATGAAGAATTGGGAGAAACTGAAAGGGGAGAAAGTTTTCTGTTAATATCTTGATTAGAGAGTTATTTCTAGTAGAGTGTAAAGTAGTCTCTGTATCTTCCTGTAATAGAAAAGACAGCTAGGATAACTAACTACAGTTGGCATAACTAACAACAGAAGCTGAAACACTGGTTTTGCCAGCCGTAATTACTTATTCTAGCAGTAGTTAGTTATGCCAGCTATAGTTTGTATCCTAGTCATCTTTTCTATTAAAGGCAGTTACAAAGACTGCTTCCAATATTTCTGCTAGAGATTTAATAAAAATTAATGACAGAAAACTTTCTTTCGTTCCAATTATCAGTTTCTCAAAAAAAAATTCAAAACACAATAGCAATAGAAACAAGAACAGTCTCTGAGACTCGAGAGAATAAAATGGGAAGTTCATACCTAAGATATGGATCAATGACAGATTTAGGGACTCAACTCTTTAAGGGAGAGACCTTTTCCCATCTCAACAAATCCTTTTTGCTAGGTAGGGTGCAAAATTGATGCTATAGTTTGAAGTATATGTATCATAACCAAATTCTAAGTGAATTTTGATCTAAAGGAAAGTCCAGTATAACATACAAAACTGTATTATACAATCAATCCATTTAACATTTATATGGACTCAAAGTCAATCCTTCCCTAAAGCCCTCCTTAAGACTTCTAGTGCCATCCTAGCATATACTTAATCTATCTCAATGAAGACTATGCAGGAATATTTTGTTTCCTTCTCATAGATACATCACACCCTGCAGTAGACATAAAGCTTTTAAGGTTGACCTCCCTGGCATAAACTCATACACCAGAAAATGCAGGTCTCATCTCAATCAACACTTGACAACTCTTTCTTATTTCAACAGTGTAACTCGTGTACTTGATTGTCTGTAATTTGCACAATTCTTCTGTGTCTCTCCTATATTCTTATACTAAACAGATCAAACTATTTGAGGTTTGAATATTTTAAGAAACTAAAGGCACAATAAAATTTTACATTATCGTTTGGGAGTCATTCGAAATATATGCTATATGTAAGTACAACTTAATAAAACAAACTACTAGCAGTATAAATACTTGACGTAATCAGAAAATTTCATTACCGTTAGATCAAATTTGGCCATTGCCAGATGATTGGAAGCCACCAACCGCTTCAACTTTAAACTTTCTGCTCTCTTTAAAGAACCTCTCAAGAGTACAAACAATTGTTGTTGAACAGAGAGTGAAACACCTATACTTGTAAAAGGAGAGTATGATGATCCCAGTGTCCCAGCTGTACTTGAGATACCATTTTCAAACAACAAGTTTGAAATAGCTGCTAAAGTATATGCGAGACAAGTATCATTACTTTGCTGCACAAATGAAAATTGTCAGTCTTCACACATATGACTAGTATATCAGGAAGAAAGATCCTTGTAGCATAGCATACATAGGCAAAATTTGCTGACTGCTTAGGTTTTGCATATAATTGGTGAATACAGATTACCAATTTTATTGAATAAATAAAACTTATTTGAATATGATTACCTGCTGAGAAACACGAACTGCCTCTGTCAAAACCTAAACATAACAACCAATATAAGGGTGGCACTAAAAGATAATGCATAGAAGAACAACTATATTGGCTTAATAGCTATCTGAGTACAAAAGAATACAAAATAGTAGAAGCCTTAAAGACTAGAAAAAGGTAGGAATGCAGCATGTATCAGATCAAAATACCCAAAAAATTACCTCTAATGCCAGCTTTGGATGCCCAAAGTGAAACTGCATCATCCCCAAACATAATAAACCAATTTCATATCTTCCAAAGGCATTACCACCAACTGAAGGAACAAAATCAAATCCTTCAGTCCCTGCACTTTTGCCCAACAAATAAAAGATAAGTTCAGTTGCAAGAGATAAAGCTCCTCAATCCTTTTTATTGGCTAATAAGTCACTCAAATACTTGGGGTTATGCTTTAGAAAATGGACTTTTTAAGTCTAATTCAACCTTGCAAAACTGCCTTGTAAGGTGAGATTTACATCTACTCATGTATATTATAAATTAGTCACATTTCTAGCTGATGAGGGATTACACCGCTCCACGCCAAAGACCAAACATCTCAAGCATATAACTAGATATTTCCGGGTGGCACAATAACGGTTTGATAACAAATGGCACAATAACTCCAATAAACCTTGTTAGGATGGGCTCTGATATTTTAAAAAGTGAACTTCAAGCCTAGCTCAACCTTAAAAAACTAGTTTGAACAATGAGGTTTGCACTTACTTACATACTATAATTTAATCATATTTCTAGTCGATGTAGAATCTCCAATAATAGACAAATATAGTTATAAATGTATAATTCACAGCAAACGACAAAAGCTATAGATGACGGAAATGAAAAGGTTTACACAATTGCATATGTTGAGATTCTAAATTCAACAAATATCAATGGCAGTAAATTCCAGATTAGGAGTATTAATAAAAGGAGGAATCCTACCAACCACATTGAAGACTACCATTTGAAAGCAAGTTAATTTACTACCTTGCCAACAATTTACTTGTTAAAGACTTTTTGTATTGCTTCTTTAGTAACACAGAAGTACACAACAAACAATAGCAATAGGATAACGATGCCAATGATTTTGTTGGGTGGGAGTCAATTGCAATTACTGAGGTTGCAATGAATATCCATTGATGATGAACAAGAAAAAATCAATGATACCATGTTCCCGATTACTTTATATCTAATTACTCAACAAATGATCCCAAATATAGATCAATGCTGTCAGAGAGATGAAATAAAGAAACAACTGTTCAATTACCTGTAATCAAAATAACAATGAAGATTCTCCAAAGCAGAAAGATAATCATCATGAGAAAGACCATTCAGGTAGCTCAAAAAGTGAACCTGGATTGATGTGAAACTCAAAATCATGGCTAATATTAATGAAATAAATCGACAGGGAATAGTACTAAAAACTCTAATAAACTTAACTGACCCGATGCAGTTCAGGTGCCAATTTTTGTAGCTGCTGTAGAATAATCTCAAGTCCATTGTAAGATACAGCATTACCATTCCTGAATGATATGAATACGACTTGAAAGTTAATATAATTCCTATGCACTGCTACAACAAGTTCTTTTGAAATTAGAAAAATCAGGAAAGTTCTAGGTTTGCAAGTTATTTACTTTTCAATAGTATCAGCTTGCTCCTGTAAGTACCCTTGTACCTGCCAGTTTGTTCGCAAAAATACTGCACCACTCTGATCAACATCTCGCAGAATATTACTTGAAGAGTCCCCATAAGGACTAACTACTCTAACTTTCTCACTCTGTTTGGATACTGAATCAGCAGGCACATCAATATCTGTGCACGTGAGTTCCACCATTATCAGTAAGTTGTCTCATTGTATCAAACATTGTTTTCAAAAGCAAAGGCATAAATAGAGAAACTCAAAGAAGTGCAGAAGAAACAAAAAAGTGGGATTTGGTAATTTGGTAAATTCCTGGTCTATATTTTTCAAGTGCTTCCCAAACTACAGAAAACACCAAAATAGTAGCCTCATGAAGTTACTATACCGTCAACTAAACTCAGAAGAGTCTTGGGTGCATGAAGATGAAACGGAACAGCTCCACTAGCATCCTTTCTTGCTTCAATTTCCTCTGAAACCTTTTCATAGACAAAGTTCTCCAGGTCCATGTTCTCATATTCAGAATATGTCTCCAGATTACTACTACAATCATCTAAACTATGTTCTTCATAGGACGGACAATTTGAGAGTTCTTCTTTACAATAGATCCCGAGGTTAGTCAAGAGATGGGATAGACCCTAGACATTGAAATTAGAGGTTACATAAGGAGGATAAGTTTCATTCTAAAGAAAAAATATGAAAATTACACACATAAACTAAGCATATGAAAACTAAGCAATAAATATTTTCATTATAGACTTTAAATTGTGTTTAAATTTTAAAAAATAATAATCAGAGAGTCAAACTTGTATATTAAACTCCTAATAGCTACTTGATCATCAAGAAAACAAAGGATATCAAGTGATGAGTCCATTCCATGAATTTTAGTAATATCAATGTAAACTCATTCAAACGCGACATTTAGACAACAAAGACTATGTTAGAAGTACCAAGCATTATTATGGAGCTTCAAAGAAAAACAACTTCACCTCGTCCCACTTTTTATTGACATGGATAAAGATCAATTTAAATCATCTTAAGAATGCTGGAAAACGCATACCTCAAATGATAACAAGTTAAAAGCAAGTACACAACGCCGAAGAAATATCCCCAGGTTACTGTTCATGTCCAAAATAATCTGGTCATCTTCAACAGCACCTGAATAAGAACTCCCAAGTATTCCTGAACCACATTTTAATATCAGCAAATATGTAAAATTGATCTAATGTATAAGCAAAGATAAAATTTGCTGAGACTTGCGAGTCAAAAAAACTAAAAAGAGGGAGGCAAAACAGACAAAACATAGAAAAAATGGTTAAGGGCTAACAATATTAAAGTTGATAAACTCACCTCTTATATCACTAAAAAAATTGAACAAATCATCGGGTGATGACAGGGACGAAAGTCTAGTCATCAACTGATCAATAATCCAGGAAGTCTCCCAGTTTTGGCTCATCACTCTCAATTGATGTACGAGTTCATCCAATTTAGGCTCCAAGATATCATCGCACGACTGCATTATCAACAACATTTTCAAAACAACACAGGCATAAATAAAATCTTTGACCAGCATGAAGAAAATGTGATCCAACACGGGATTAAAAAAAGTCAAGAGAATATGGGAATTATAAAAACAAACAAAATTATATACCCATTCCATCGACATTACCTCCTAAGATAACTTGTTGAACCAATTATATTGAAAAAAAAAACATTTTAATTCAAGTCATCAACAAGACAACAAGGTGAACGTTTAATTCTAAGCTACACAATAAGAAAATAAGCACAATTCTGTTTGGAAAGGACATGTTTAGATAAACAACTTTACTTATAAGCATTCATATGAGAGTAAAAAAAAAAGTTTCTCCATAAACTTTCAGCTCAATTATAAGTTGAAAATCAAATTCTGAAAAAGCTAACATTAGTGAGTTTCAACAAATTAATTTATGCATAAATTAAAAGTCAAATTTTGGAGAAGCTGGCATGAGATAAACTTTAACACAAGATATAACTAATCAGACCTTCAAAAAGAACAGGCAAGGCACAAAGTTAACTAATCATCCCAGACTGCGATAAATTCAGATTCAAACTATACTGGAAATGACAGAATTAATTGAAAAAGAAATTGTTTCAGCAGGAAGAAAAGAAAAAGGTGGCGGAGACCTTGGTGAGGGCTAACAAGAACATGCCCAGGCGATTGTGCTGAGCAACGGAAGAAAAATTATATGGGTAGGGGAACGATAATTGAGTGGGTGGAACATAGATCTTAAGGAGTATGCAGAGCGAGACTTTGTGCGGCGTGATTGCAAATGCACCCGGCTGTTTCAATATCCCACCCATTGATTGTCTTCGCCTGCTTTCTGTTTGAGAAAATGCTTAGCTGATTCTGCAACTTGAGCACAGTGATGATGTTGTGTTCACTTAGATGCATAATCAGCAAATCAAGTGAAGGAGGAAGAAGCTGCACATGATTGGATCACTCTGTGAGTGTGCGTGGATGTTTTGGTCTAGGGTTTGGATTGTCTTAGTAAAATTGGAAGTAAATTTGAAAAGCGCCAACTTCAAAACTCTACACTGTATTTAAATTCAAAAGTAATATATGGCATGCACCACTTTCACAGACAACACAAATATGAAATTAAATTAGGTGTCAAATTTATATCTCTAATGATTTTTTATATTATTTTATTAAAAAACTTACTAATTCAACCCTTTGTTTTATTTTTCTTGTTTTTACAACTTTAAAACTATAAGTAAATTGTATAAAAAAAATGAGTGTTAAGCTTAACACACAAAATATCATTTTGCACAAAAGTACTTTAATTTTCGTATAAATTACCAAAAATGCCTTTGACCATATTTTAGTTTTCTTTCATTGTTTTGAAATAAATAAATAAAATATTTTGATATTTAAATATAAAATATCTTTCATATATAATATTTCAATAATATTTTAATTAAGTATTAATATTTAAGTAAAAAATATGAGTCGATTTTATTGGATTGAAGTAATATAGATTAATATTATAAGTGGAATTGATATTTTCAAATAAAAATATCGAAATCTCTTTAATTTTTTAAATACTACTTTATCGAAATACTAAGTTTTACAGACATGTGGGGAAGATGAGAAGAAGAAATGATTATAAAATAAACCCAATTATGAAAAAATGTGCTTCGAATATTATTAGTTTAGGTGTTTTTTATTACTTACATATTACATAGAAGTTGGGTTAGATATCACAATTTCATTATAGTTTTTTTTTATTTAATGTGAAGTTGTAATTGACTACACAACTTTACATTTTCTATTTTTTTAATCTTGTTTTTAAATTATTTTAGCCGTGTAGGCATATTCTTTAATTACATTATTATGTTAAAATAGGTCATAATTTTAAAAATCAAGTAAAATAAAATAAAAAAAGATAATTTTAATCCATTTGTTGAGCTATTAATATGATTGAATACAAAGTGAAAACAAATTATTTTATTGTTGCATTTATTTAACTATGAAATATGATTGAATACAAAGTGGACAAAATATATTTTGAATCCATTTATTCAACTATGAAAAATAGTGAAAATAGTTATAGAAAGTGACGTAAAACCTGCATAACTCACTTAATAAATATCATACTAAAAGGCAAATAGAATGACAATGATGTGAGATGGTTTTGGTTTTACTTCTTTATTTTTTCAAAATAAAAGTTTATTTTATTTTTATTCTTTATTTAATGGATATGGAAAATTTGTTTTATTAATGTCCTAATCTTCAACAACTCGTTCGTTGTTATTTTAGATATTAATTAAATAAACTTTTATAAAAAAAAGCATTTTATTATAAAAATTTAATGTTTTCAAGGGTCATATATGAAAAAGGATATTATAAATATATAAATATAGCATTAAATAAAGATTAAATAAATATAAAAAAAAATATTCTATAAAAAGGTTACCAAACTAAGATCAGATATAAGCTTTATTAAATTACTTAATAAACTAATAAAAATTTAGATATTTAAAATATAGACGAAAATCTGAAGAAACAAATACGTATTATACTCAGTTAATACAAAGTTCTTACAAGTTTAGATAATACCCATATACCAGTTCATCTGTCATTAAGTCTTTATTTAAGTTGTTAATTTATCTTTAATTTTTCATTTTTCATGTATGTAAAGACATGTTATGATTGTATTTGATATGTAAATAGATGTTTTTGAAGAAATGAGAAATCAAGATGTACAATACAAATCTAATTACAATTTAAGAAAAAATACTTAATTTATTTTTTAAACCTATATTATAACACAAACATCTTATCTTTATTTTATTTTAGTGAGAATCATATTAAGAAAGTGGACTTTAAGCCTAACTCAACCCCATAAAACCGGCTCAATGGGATGAGGTTTGCATCCATTTATATATTATGAAATGTCCTTATTTCTAGTCCTTAGGTATCAAATTCACAAAGTAATATTTCTCTTAAAAAAAATTTATTTTCTTTGCTTACTTTTTAAAAGTTAAAATAGATTCTCTACTCAACATAACAATATGATCATTATGTCACTGAGTTATATTAATATATAAATTATTACTAAATTTGAAAAAAAACTTATATTAGGTGTTTGGTACCGTGACGGAAAAGAGGAGAGCAAAATTCTAACCATTTTGTAATTATTAATTAATATTATAAACAAATTGCAAAGTTGAATCAATAATTTTTACATAAAAACTTATTAAACTTTCTTATGATATTTTAACAAAAATCATTCTTTCCAAATGATATGTTGAAAACCTAAAAAAATCAACATGCGTAAAACTGTATGTTTTGGATTCCCTTAGTAAAAAAAGTGGCCTGGATAAAGCAATGATATATAGTTGGACTATGTTTAAGAATTAATGAATTCATAATTGTGTTTAATTTGTTGTGAATGTGAAGGATTATGATTGTATTTATGTGTGTAGGTTGAATAACTTGAGGAGCTATATTTTTATGTTGACAACGTTGTTATATTGAAATAATGTTTTAAAGGATTTCAACTTGAATGGTGAAGATTGGTGATTAGTGGTTCATATTTCATTTTTTTTAAAAAAAAATCGTAATTGTAAAGTTACATGTAACAAATGTTGCAGAGGTAGTTGATAAAAACTGTAATTTTAATTATAATTATAATTTTATTGTGACATTACTATGTTAATTGTACAACTACGTGTTGAGGAATGTAGTACTTAGTTTTCAATTATTGTAAAATGATGGTTGCAGTAAATTTTAATGGGAGGTTTATGTATTTTGGAAACCTTTTTTTTACATGATGGATGAATTATGTGGGTGGGTGTTCTTGACCATAGGTTTATTGTCCAAAATACAGTTGATTTATTGTAACAACGTGTATGTACATATACCAAACATAACTTATGATTTATTTATCAGTAAATGGTGACGACATCATCAACTTTTTGGCACTGGACGCTAGACATAATATTGAAATTTTTAACATGGTCATTGTCATTATGTGGATGGTTGAATTAAATGGGAGGACAATTTTAAGAGGGTTATTGTCATTATGAGACTACATGGATTAGGTTGGTTGATGGTCATGAGGTGTGTGTAAAGTGACCTTAGTGGAGGACACCAAGATTCAATTATTCAATCTCATTGTGAATGTAGCTAGCTGACGTAAGTGATGACATGTGTAGGAATAAGTGGTGACTTTGAACTAATTTTTAGCACAATTAAATAATTTTAGAAAAAATTGAGCTTTGTGTTGTTGTGTGGGGTGGTGCAGTACATGAGAATTCACTCCACTAAAGGACACGAAGGTCAAGGTATGTAATCTCACTGTTAATGTAGTTAGTTAATCACAATCACATTATGTGGTGACCTATGTAGGAATAGGTGATGACTTGATATCAAGTTTATGCACAATTAACTAATTGTATAAATTTTAAGTTGTGTTGTTGTTGCGTCGGTTGGTGCATGAGGTGTGTGTAAAATGACATTAGTGAAAGACACCAAGGTCATGGGTTATGTGGTGGTCAGTGAGTTTCATCCCATAATAAATGGTGATCCATGTATTACTTTTTTCACATAATACAAAATATGTTAGGAAATGACTTAGTTTGAACCATGTTGCAGTCATTTTATTGTCACAATTGTCATCAAAAGTGGTGATCTTTGTATAAGTAAGTGGTGACCTGTGAAGCTTGGACACGACGGAAAGGTTTCGTTTTTGTGTTTCCAACACACCACTGACACATACATGCAACGGAGGCGCACACAACGCAATGTTAGACACATTTTCATGGGCCAAACACGACCTTGTTTCTAGACACGTCAGAGACGACACGATCCACTCCTTAGACACGTCTTCACACAAAATCTCAAACAAATTATTTTAATAAAAAATGCTAAAAATTATAGAAAAATGTTAAGGAAATCCATTTTAATTTAGAGGAAGAAAAGCATAAATTAGGAACAAATAATATATTTTTTCCTTAAAAAGATTTATAGTCCAAAAAATACACTATAAATCATATAGAAATTACAAAAACAAAGAACAAAATAGTTACACTTTATTAAAACCTGAGTTGGAACGCGACGCAAAGTAGCACTATGGTGTGGTGGTGAGGGTTGCTGAGTTGTAGCAAGTTCGCAAAAGAAGAAGAAGAAAGAAGACATAAGAAGAAGAAGAAATAAGAGAAACTAAAAGTCTTTAGAGAGGTAGTTTTTTTTTTTCTTTTTAAATATCACATGTACGTGTTAATGCTTTTTTTGTTTTGTGTTGAGTATGTACTGTGTTAATGATTTTTTGTTTTCCATTGAATGAATACATTGTCAGTTCTCAGAGCACGGTCTTAATGTTTTTTCTTTTCTATTGAATGCATACACAGTCAAAATAGTTACACTTTATTAAAACCTAAGTTGGAACGCGACGTAAAGTAGCACTATGGTGTTGTGGTGAGGGTTGCTGAGTTGTAGCAAGTTCGCGAAAGAAGAAGAAGAAATAAGACATAAGAAGAAGAAGAAATAAGAGAAACTAAAAGTCTCTAGAGAGGTAGTTTTTTTTTTTCTTTTTAAATATCACATGTACGTGTTAATGCTTTTTTGTTTTGTGTTGATTATGTACTGTGTTAACGATTTTTTGTTTTCCATTGAATGAATACATTGTCAGTTCTCAGAGCACGATCTTAATGTTTTTTCTTTTCTATTGAATGCATACACAATCAAAATAGTTACACTTTATTAAAACCTGAGTTGGAACGCGACGTAAAGTAGCACTATGGTGTTGTCGTGAGGGTTGCTGAGTTGTAGCAAGTTCGCGAAAGAAAAAGAAGAAAGAAAGCATAAGAAGAAGAAGTAAGAGAAACTAAAAGTTTCTAGAGAGGTAGTTTTTTTTTCTTTTTAAATATCACATGTACGTGTTAATATTTGTTTGTTTTGCGTTGATTATGCAGGGACCAATGTTAATATTTTTTTGTTTTCTATTCAATATTCAATGGTTAGTGTAATTCTAAGTAAAGTTTACATTTCCAGGAACTTTGAATTTAATTTTTTGTTATTTAATATTTAATACTTTTAAATAATTTAAATATAATCTATTATACAATTATATAATATTTTGTATTCTTATATAATTTAAATGTTTTGTTTTGTTTTTAAATTACTAACATGAAAATAATTCTTTTACATTTTAAATATTCACTTAAATTTTTATTAAAAAACAATATTTTATAAAGTTAAATTAAACTTTTTACTTTAAAAAATAAATATTAAAGATAATTTATTTTATAATAATTATATTAAAACAAAAAACAAAAAATAAACTTAAATAAATAACATAATAATTGAATATTTTTTAATAAATATAAAATATATTATAATTAATCTTTAATTTATTATATGTTTTATTTTTTATATTTATTTAGTAAATTTTGTATTTTAAATTTAATTTTATTATATCAAAGATGATAATACTTTTAATAATAATCATGTTGAAATTAAAAAGATAAAATAACCTTAAATATAATAATTAAAAGTTATTTTAAAAATATATAATATATTACATTATAATTAATTTTTAATTTCTTACATATTTTATTTTTTATATTTATGATTTGATTTCTATTAAATGAATTTATTTGATTTCTATTTTATATTTAATTTATTTTGTTATAGGAGTTTAAGATGAATATTCAAGTTACTGAATAAGAAGATGAAACAAAATCTTCGTGAAGATATGTTTCAAAGTTAAGAAAAACTCCCTGTGGTGGAAATAATATGATCAATTATAGTCGGTGTAATTTTTCATTCAATGGATCTACACTTGTGTAAGAGCTCATTTAGTAAACGAAATGTGAGATTCAATGATTGAAAATGTGAGAAAGGTCATATACTGACTTGAAAGAAATACAAAAGTTGAACATTCATAAGTTTTTGGGTAGTAAACTTAATATTAATTGATTATTGGACTAAGAGTAACACATATCTTTATTGTCATACTCATTATTTAAATCCAAGGTAATACAATATAGTTAAATTATTTTATAATTATATTTTATTGAGCACATAATATTATGTTAATTTATGTTTATATATTTTTTATGTAGATATTATAGTCATGAATGGTTAAATGAAAATTCACAAATACTTGCCTCACATCAAGATAAGGAATTTACTCATGAAAGGAATAAATATTTTAAAAGAGGTACTTTGATGATGCAGATGTAAGGAGATAGGTAAATATAGAGTTCGCAAACTTTTCAGATGAAAGAGAAGATTTTGCTGATGTTGACTCTTTAAGGATAAAGGAAAAATGGATGCAAAATCATGGTGGATTGTTCATGGAGCTCATGCACCAACACTTAAGATAACTCTTAAACTACATCTTGGACAATCATGTTCTTCTTCTTGTTATGGGAGGAATTGGAGTACATACTCCTTTATACATTATTTAAAAAGAAAGAAATAAAATGACAGATGATATAGTATTTGTCCATAATAATCTTCGTCTTCTCTCAATAAACTCCACAAATTACAAAGAAGAGGAAACTAAATTATAGGATATCGCAGAAGATGACTTTTCATTGGATAACAATTATTGATATTGTTAGCTTATCTCTTGATGAACCAAAATTAGAAGTTGTATTTTTTAATGAAGATGATCAAATGTAAAAGTCAAACACTATAGTTTACATAAGTACATAATTTTTTAAAACTATTTTTTATAAATGTTTCTCTTGATTTTTTCATATAACAAAATATATTACTACATTTTAATATATATAGTCATGTATCCCGTGTGCTATAGTTTTAAATTTAGCCGTATCTCCATGTTCGTGTTTGTGTCGTATCCGTGTAGTATTCATATTCGTGTTTCCATAAGTTTTTGCACAATGAACATATTTTGCAATTTTTGAAGTGAGTACTTATAAATATAAGGATTATTGATGAATTTATTGAAGGTGGGTGGAAGATCCAAAGGTTACCTTTACATTCCTACTTGATCATGGGTGATGTTCTTGTCAACGTGTTTCCATTAGTGCATTTATGCTAAATTTTTGTAAATTTGGATGAAATGATAGCTTAGTTCTTATAATATTTTTTTTTTCACTTTTGGCCCTCTTTATTCTACTTGTCATCTTTATCTTCGTTTTTCATTTTTTATAATTCCTTTTGTTATAATTGATGACAAAAAACAATTCGAGATATTAAACAAAAACAACAGAATAAAACAAAGAAAAAAAATTGAGAAAATTAAAAATTTATTTTGGGCTAACTATTTAATTGGAAAAAATTTATATATAGATTTCATTGATATTTGCTCTCATATGTTTTAATTATTAATTTTTGTTAAAAATTAATTACTTCTAAATGAATATTACAAAAAATAAGTTAAGAAAGTACACAACTGCAAGTCAGTGTGCAAATAACCTACCGGTCCTTTCCATTAATAAATAGTTTAATTTTCAAAAATTAAAATCTCTTGCAATATTCTAAAAACACTCAAAACGCAAATCTGGGGAATATCACCCAAAACCCTTGCGTTTGAGCTTCTTTCAACTCTTGATCTACGCTCATGGCTTCTCCGGTAACTCATCAATCCACGCATTCTCTCTCTCTTTTTGTTGCGTTCATGTTTTTCAATCGCCGCTAATAACTCTGAGCTGAATTGCAATGACAGCGAGCTGCAGAAACCACAGAGAATAGCTTGGAGAAGATCAAGCGCCAACTCGCATCCGCTTCCGGTAGAAACTTGTTGCAGGGACCACTTCTCAAGAGATCTGAAACCGTAATTCACGCACTCCCTTTATCTCAATACCAATTTCTCATTTCTCGCTTCAATTTCACTTTATTTTCGCCTCTACTCTTCTCTTTTCCTAATTCCAATTGTTATTTCTTTCTCACGCGATGTTGTGATCATGTTACATTACAATTACAATGCGTTCTGTTTTGTTGTTTGCTATGTAATCGTTTGGATAGCCAATTTTGTTTTTAAAACCATCTCTGCAGCCTTAATTGTCTCTTTTAGGAAAAAAAAAAACTAGCTAAATGCAAAAACCGCTTTTGTGTTCACAGCTGAGAAAATGGAACGAGCGTTGGGTGATCTTGGACCCGACAACGGGGAGAATGGAATACAAGTATGTCTATGCATGCTGGTTTTTCTTTGCGTGAGGAATTGGAAATCACTTTGATTACTGAAGTTCTGTATTGTTTTGGATGTTTTCCCTTTTTTAGGATAAGACGAAACGAACCTTCCGTGAAAGGGACGATTTTATTTGATGCTAATAGCACGATCACAGTATCTCCTGTGAATTTCCAGTAAGAACGGTGTTTCTAACATAAGCGTAGTTAACCTAGTTTCCAGATATGATACGAGTTTTGTTGGGTGGATTTTTTATACGTGACATGGTTGTTTATTTACTTCTGCGTGTTACAGGGGGCTTCCAAAGTATGACGGTTGCTGCTTTTGTATCCTTCTTGTCATTTTTATGGCTTTTAGTCCTTGCAGCGAATTTGCTAGCTGCTAACAGATTAATGAAAATCACTCTGCTTTTTACCTTAACTGCCCTCTTTAGATATTGGGACACCGCAGAAAAAGGATTACTTCCTCTGTGCCGAGACTCCTGGTGCAGCTAGAGCATGGGTGTCAACTTTACAGTAAGTTTTGCAATCCCACACTTTCTTCTTCCTTTGTTTGTAATAAATGGAATATAATCTTAGCCGTTTTTTTATTTGTTTTATTTTATGTTGTTGAATGTATTAGTATGTATGTTTTTTTTTTGTATTACAAAGCATCAGTTTGCAAGATTTATAAGAGGTGTGTAGCTTGCAAACAAGTTACTGCTCGGCTGAACCTAAATGTACCATGTAGAGCTTTACCATTAATTTGTTAGTTTCTTGCAAAACTTTGTTTACTTCTGTCATTTTTAAAATTCATGTAATAACTGCAGTCCTTCACGATTTTCTAAATCTTCTGAACAGTGTAATTTTATGTTCATGGAAATATACATTTGCTTGGAAAGGGAGACCTGCCGAATACTAATTCTATGTCATAGTTCAGCTTTTATATTTATGTTCCTCTTATTATTATTTATTATAATTATAATTCTTAGTTTTAACCGTTTACTCATCTGACATTAGTGCAACTCAGTTGGTTTTAAAAGCCCATAAAGAAGCTGTGAATTCCTTAAGTGGGAATGGTTCTACAAAGTTAGGAACTGTTGCAACGGTTGTTGCTGCAGCCAATTCAACAGCCTTGGAATGTTCAAAAGAAATAGAAGCAGCAATGCAGATTTCACTGCGAAATGCTTTGGGAATGATGAATAATAGGACTACTGATGGTCCTATGGATGATTTAACAATCATGAAGGTATAATCTCGTTCTGGTTTATTCTGTCTTTCTTTCTCTGTGTCAAATGTGCAAGGGTAGAGGGATCATTCTGAATTGTTAGCATTTGTGAACACGACATTGGTTCTTCTGTATATAGGTGAAATTGAAATCCTTGGAAGGAGAATTCCTCCCTTTCTTTAAAGACTCATATATCAATAACTAGTCTCTTCATTTCATTCCTTCATCCATTCTATCCAAGTATCCATTGGCTCGCCCACTCATGGTTCCTAACACATTCCCAACGTGACAGCAAAGATTAAATGAATATTTTTTTTTGGAAACTTTTGTTTTTGTGGAAGGAGTGTCATGTACAATGATAAAAAGTTATCTAAACCTTCATAACTGTTTTCGTACAACTCTTAGAAGGTGAAAATAAGTGATATAGAAAAGTACTTTTTTACCGAACCTTACCCAAATGCACCCTTAACTAGATAGTTCTAGCTAGAACATTTGATAAAGAAATTGTATGAATTTTGATTGTTTATGATTTGAATTATTTGTCATACTTCTTTTATAATGCATCAAACAATGGTTGTGCGAGGATACACAATATGGTTGAGATGGGATTATGATAAGGCTTCTTTGTATGCCATTGTCATGTATTAAACAGTAGTAACATGCCTTTCTTTTGTCGCAATATTGTTTTAAGATGGTTAAATTCCTCCTTTAATTTTGGAGTTAGGAGAGGTCTCCCTTTTTTATTACTGTTTACTTGGCTAACCCACATTTTCAAACTCTTGATTTATGTTCACTTGCTTAGCAAAAAGAAGTAAACAAATGAAAGGATAAAATACCTTGGGGAATATCTTTATTTCTCTCATAGTATTATCTATTATAGGAGGGAGGGGTTGTAATGGCCAAGATTTTAAAGAGGAAATGAGGACAACGGATATAAATAGAGAAATTATTTGTTTTTTAATTAGACAAGGACTGTTTGTATGTGGGTATTTATTGTCTCTTGCGCCTTTATGGTTCTTTATTGCTTTGGACTTTTGGTTCTGAAGGTGCTACTCCACTCTACAGGAAACACTAAGAGTGAAGGATGAGGAGCTACAAAATTTGTCTAGAGACCTTCGGGCACGTGATTCAACTATTAAAGATATAGCAGATAAACTATCTGAGACTGCTGAAGCTGCTGAGGCTGCAGCATCTGCTGCTTATACTATGGATGAGCATAGGAGAATTGCATGTGCAGAAATTGAGCGTTTGAATAAAGATTCTGGGATGCAGCAAGAGTTGTTTACGCAGAAGGTATGCCATTTTGCTGGTTTAGGGCTGATTCTCAGTAAACTGCTTGGGACAATTAACCCTTGGCTAATACTATGGGTATTACTTGCAATGGTCTTGAATATTCATCTCATCTTTTATTATTATTCTTTTTTGCAGCTAAAAGAGTCTGAAGAAAAGATTGGGAGCCTAAGCAAAGAAAAAGAACAATTAACCAGGCAGAGAGATGCTGCTATTCAGGAAGCAAATATGTGGCGCACCGAGCTGGCAAAAGCTAGAGAACATGATGTTATCTTGGAAGCAGCTGTAGTTAGAGCAGAAGAAAAGGTTAGGGTCGCCGAAGCAAATGCTGAAGCTAGGATAAGGGAGGCTGTTCATAGAGAATCTGCAGCAACAAAAGAAAAGGAAGAGCTTCTTGCATATGTGAATGTACTAAAAGCCCAACTTCAGAGGTAATCTTATTTTCTTTTGCCCTTAAATTCTATCTTGTTAAAGTAGATTTGTTGAATACTTGGCAAACAGTAAAGTGTTTTTGCTTTGGTGACTGGTTGATGGGTTTGAATCCAAAAACAGTCTGTTAGACCCTTCCCCGTATCTTCACATAGCCTGGAGTGGGGTATGTTAGTTTTTCTTTTTCTCTTTTCCCACCAAAACATAAAAGATATAAATACCTAGCAAAACTGGGAAAGAGAAGGAAACTTTTGATGGTTTATTTGTATTTTATGAGGTTGAATATGTGATCAGTTATGAAATGTGGCTCATCATAAAACCAATGTTGGCTTAACAGATAGTTTTCTTTTTAACAGGCAACACATTGATACAACTCAAGTTTTTGAGAAGACAGAGTCATGCTCAGATACAAAGCATGTTGACCCCACAGAAGAGAATGTGGATAAAGCGTGCCTGAGTGTTTCTAGAGCTATGCCCGCCCCTGCAGAGAATGTCGTTCACGTGGCAACAGATCAGGTGAACATTCAGCCTGTTGGAGACAATGAATGGAGTGATATTCAAGCAACAGAGGCGAGGATAGCTGATGTAAGGGAAGTAGCACCTGAAACTGATGGAAGCAGCTTGGATATTCCTGTGGTTAGCCAGCCAGGTACTAATCATCACCATGAACAAGGAGCTAACTCTTTCCATCAGCCCTAATGTTATTCACAGGTATACAACATAGAGCAAATTTCAATTTAGGCAATGTAATTATATCATTTTGTTGGATGAGCATGTACACCTTATTGTTTTCATTTTATCATTGCCTAATCAAGCCGTGTGATATGTGACCCTGTCCTGAAAGTGAATACCTTTTTTCTGATGTAAATGTAATGTAATACAACACGAGCTGACCGATGAATCTTCTGTGATGTGTAACATTTGATCAACGGATAGAGCCCTTTTTTCATCCACAATGAATAGAACACCCTAAACAAACTATTAAACTCAATTGAACATTCTCGCTCATTGAAAAATTGGCTTAATTGTTGTACAAAGGCATAAATATATTGCCAATCATTTGAAGACTTATTCCAGCGTGTTCCTTCTCGGCAATCCCCGGTATACCCATAATATCTGATAGAGACTTAGCGTGTCTTTGTTTCACATTTAGGTAAGTGCTTACATGCTGTGTTTGGATTTGAGAGTAGATTTGAGAGTGATAAAGGAAAATGAAAAGTGAGGTTATCTTACCTTATTTAAGAAAAAAAGGATAGAAAGTGGCGGAGAAAAAAATTATAAAATGACTAAATTACTTTTATTATTATAAATTAATTTTATAATATGTTTAAGTTATAATTGAAAGGGCAAATATTTTTTTCTGACTTCGTCTCATGAACAAGGGGAGCAAAATGTGTAGCAAATTCATGAGTGTCTACAACACAATTTTAAGTTTACTTATATTCACAACAAATGAGCAACCTTTGTAGGTTACTCCTGTAATTGAAACCTTCATGTGCAGTGTTTGTTTCCACATAAGTACTGTTCATGTGGAGGGAAGTAGATTCTTTACTTTTGTTTTCACTAATTTAGGCTGAATAGGAAAGACTGATTTATGGGACGATTCACTTTAACCATCCTTGTATATATAAGAGGAAAGTCCAAAAAGACCAGAAACCAGTTGCATATCACTTTTTACAAATTTAATCATCTGCACTGTGCCTCGTTTTTCTGTGGGTCCCGTTGTACTTTCTTCCATAACTACATTATTTATGTTCAGCTTTCACATTATTTGATTTGTGGTTTCATTGTATATGAAATGACAAAAGTTAATTCTAACGGTCCTAATTATATAAGGGATAATATGATTATATCATATGTTATACATCTATACATGCATATATATATATATGGGAATTCTCTCTAAACTGCTTTTAATTTTTTTTCTTATTTTATCCTTATATTAATATTTAATTTTATTATTGTATTATGGTCATTATGTCATTTTTTATTCCCTTCTTATCTGCTCTTAATTTTTTTTCCATTTTATCCTTATATTAATATTTAATTTTATTATTGTATTATGGTCATTGTGCCATTTCTTACTTTTTTTTTACAATATTTGGTATACGTAGTGGGGCGGTTTTGAATTGAAAGAGAGGTGGAAAAACGATTTTGAATTGAAAGAGATGTGAAGGAACAATTATTAATTGAAAGAGAGGTGAAGGAGTGATTATGAATTGAAAGACATAATTTATTTTGAAAATTAACTGAATGATGAGAGAGTGTCTGTTGTATGATAGAGAAATAAATTTATTTACATCCACTTTCTTACGAAGGAGTAGTTTTCACTAGTTACCTCCACTCCCTTATAAGAAGTAGTTGAGCGGTTACCACTTTTTTATAAGGAGTAGTTTTCACCAGTTGCATCCAAAGAAAAAAAATGTTCACACACATTTTGAATCCTCTTCCTTCACGCTCCATATTCTTCTCCTACTCTCACCCATCTTAGTCCCTCTTCTATCACCACTGTACAACAAAAACCACCATTGTTTTCTCCTTCTTGCACTTTCCAAAGCGTTCGAAGCAGAGACGTGTCTCATTGTTATAGGATTTGTACATTTTTGTTTCTATTACTTTCTTAATTTATTTTTTTTATATTTTTGTATGAATCCTAAGTCTAGCTTTGCGAGCAAACTTTGATCTATTAGATATTACATAAATTGGAAGTTTGGTAATTTGTATTTACTTTATTATTTTATTTTTTTCAACTTCTTTGCCATGGAAGATGTAGATTCAATTGATATGGTGATAGATTCTACCACTTCCAACATACAACCATTTGCATTATTTGACATTGTTTGCTGGTCCATATTTTTTAAACATTAATTTTAATCTTGATAACCTTACAAAGTTCAAGATTACACCCAAGTTAAATCAAAATTTAATATTCAAAAACAATAAAATGAAAATATAAAAAAATTAACATAAAATCTTAATAAAACTATTATCAATGGTGCCTTTAGATAATTTACATATCTTCTCATATAATTTAATATTTATTAAAATTATATGAATATATAAATAGTAAAAATAAAAAATGCGGATACACAGGCACGTGAGTGTCAGTGTTCCCGCTAGTATAACATAATGAATTAGATTATACATTAATTATGTTATATGTTATACACATAGCAGGAACACATGCACTCACGTGACTGTGTATCCGCATTTTTCATTTTTACTATTTATATATTTATATAATTTTAATAAATATTAAATTATATGAGAAGATATGTAAATTATCTAAATGCACCATTGATAATAGTTTTATTAAGATTTTATGTTAATTTTTTTATATTTTCATTTTATTGTTTTTGAATATTAAATTTTGATTTAACTTGGGTGTAATCTTGAACTTTGTAAGGTTATCAAGATTAAAATTAAGGTTTAAAAAAAATGGACTAGCAAACAATGTCAAAACATAATGCAAATGGATGTATGTTGGAAGTGGTAGAATCTATCACCATATCAATTGAATCCACATCTTCCATGGCAAAGAAGTTGAAAAAATAAAAATAATAAAGTAAATACAAATTACCAAACTTCCAACTTATGTAATATCTAATAGATCAAAGCATCAGTAGACATAAAAACTTTGCCCGCAAACTGGACTTAGGATTCATACAAAAATATAAAAAAAAATTAAGAAAGCAATAGAAACAAAAATGTACAAATCCTATAACAATGAGACACGTCTCCGCTTCGAACGCTTTGGGAAGTGCAAGAAGGAGGAAACAATGGTGGTTTTTGTTGTACAATGGTGATAGAAGAGGAACTAAGATGGGTGAGACTAGGAGAAGAATATGGAGCGTGAAGGAAGAAGATTCAAAATGTGTCAAAATTTATGAACATTTTTTTTCTTTGGATGCAACTGGTGAAAACTACTCCTTATAAGAAAGTGGAAGAAAGTGGTAACCGTTCAACTACTTCTTATAAGGGAGTAGATGTAACTGGTGAAAACTACTCCTTCGTAAGAGAGTGGATGTAAATGGTGATGGTGAAAACTGCTAAAGAAAGTGGTAACCGCTAAGTAATAATCAAATTGTTCACGTTTGACCACTACTCACATTTCATAATATTTATTTCTCTCTCATAAAAACAAACACTCCTTCTCATTATGCAATTAATTTTCAAAATAAATTATCTCTTTCAATTCAAACGGTTGCTCCATTTATTTTAAATATTTTATTAAATTCTCTCTCATACAACAAACACTCTCTCATTATGCAATTAATTTTCAAAATAAATTATCTTTCAATTCATAACCACTCATCCACTTCTCTTTCCATTCATAACCGCACATCTCTTTCAATTCATAATTGTTCCTCCACATTTCTTTCAATTCAAAACCGCTTTTTCACCTCTTTTTTCAATTCAAAACCGTCCCACTACGTATACCAAATATTGTAGAAAAAATAAGAAAGGACACAATAATCATAATACAATAATAAAATTAAATAATAATATAAGGATAAAATGAGAAAAAAATTAAGAGCAATTCAGAGGGGAATAAGAAATGACACAATGACCATAATACAATAATAAAATTAAATATTAATATAAGGATAAAATAGGAAAAAAAAAAATAAGAGCAGTTAAGAGGAAAATCCCCTTTATATATAAGTATAGATTAATAATTGTTAATAATATATAAAATTATTTTTTAATAATAATAATCAAAATAAATTTTTGAAGTAATAATAAAAAATGAAAATAAAATAATAATTAGAAAATCATAAATAATGAAAATAATAACAGTCAAAATAACTTATAAAACAATAATATTAACAATAATAGTTTAATTTTAATTTAATTTTATGAATTTTTTAATATATTTTTATATATATATTGACAATGTTAATTAATTCGTAACTTTTATTTTGAGACTTTAATTCAATGTAGATACTAAAATATAATTATTTATTCTATACTAAAAGTTGATTTTGTTAAGTTTTATACAATTTACAATTTTAATTAAATCTTTTATAATTATTGCTATTCAATTTTTTTTTTAATTTTATCAAAATATATTTTTTAATAATTTTGTATGTATACACAATGTCAGAAAATTCATATTTATTTTTTATCGAGTTCATCCGAAAATAATATTTTAATTACAGGAGAGTTTTAGGTAAAAATAGACTAATCATATTTTATCTTAAATTAATTTTTAAAACAAAAATAAAATTATATCTTTACAATTTTATCATTTAATTTTTTTAATTAATCTATTATTCACAATTTTTTCTTTAATTTCTTTGAATTAAAAATAAAACCTACTTTCTATTCTCTTTCTTCTTAAATTTAAATTCATCATTGTCATGTCTCTCAAATCCACACCACTAAAGAAAAATTAACTACCAAAGCCACCACAATTAATGTTATATGGTTGTAAATTAAATGAAAGGACCTCAAATGGGTCTACCATTTCAAATTCAGAATCCGAAAAATAATAAATCCTAGTCTGCAACAAATGGCTGGCCATTACATAACCTAAAATAATGATTAATAATTACCCCAAAACTTGAACTTGGGATTAAACATTTGAAAAATAAAGAACCACAAATATCCAACCACCCTACAATAACTGTGGAGATAAACCAATGAACATAACAGATAAACCAGTGAACCTTGAATTGACTTTTAGTTAGCCCAAATATTACCTCTCCTAGTTCCCACCTTTTCATTCTCAGAAATGGTAGACAACGTGATGTATACACACAACTCATGTTTAAGCACTTACTTGGAAATTAAATACAACAAAACATAGTCAATTCAAAGTAATTAGTTTTTGGCCGTAGTAGTACAACACACCAATTTCATAAAACTTTCTTACCAAACTTTTTATTAATCAAAATATTAATTTAATATTATACTAGGAATATATTGGGATCCTAATTTAGGATATTCAATATGACATTCTTTTTTTTTCTTAATTTTTCTTTTACATTATATTTATTATTCATTATTTTCTCATATCTTTATTAATTTATCAATTAATAATGATAATATATTTATAATATTCTTTAACAGCTGGATCATGTCGAATTGTTAATAATAATACCATTACTGCTCATATTATACAATAATAATTAAAATATTCTGTAATTTCCTTTTTTTTTAAATGTCATGTTTGGAATGTTCCCTCACAAGTATAAAGTTCAATTTTTCATTAAAACCAATCTTAAATTTTAGAAATCTCATACTCATAAAATTGATATTAAAATAACATTTCTACTGATATTTTTGTCAAGAAAATTTTATTTAAAGTTGTTTATTTGTGTTAAGGAAGTATTGACCTGAACTGATGGGACTGCTAACTGTTCACAACTTCACATCACTTCTCATCTCAATCTGAATATGTCTGAGCCTTGTTGAGAGTGTTCAATTGGGTGGAAGTTAAGTTTTGGAGTAGAACATGATGGAACAAGATTTTTTTGTTTGTTTTGTTTGAATTTTGTTAAAAAAAAAAATGAAATTAGTAAAATTTATCATACTCTATTTCATTATTTTTCTTATATTCCTAGATTGACCTATGCTCCCAGTCTTTAAAATTTAGGATAAATAAGTTTTAATTCCTTAAACTTTCAAAAAATATTTTAGTTTTTAAATTTGAAAAACCCAGTTTTGATTATCTTTATAGTTTATGCACTAAAACAGTTCTGAAGAAAAAATATTTTATTTTTAAAAAATTAATGTTTAAAAACTAAAAATGCATTTTTTTTTTCTGAATTCGAGATGTCAATATGATTTTCTTAAAATAAAAACTGAATATGTTTCAAATTAAAGAATTAAAAACATAACTGATAAACATTCTTTTCATTTAATTAGGGAAAAGTAAAAAAATCTAATTCCATTCTATCAAAACATATCTAAACAATTGAATGAAACTCCTATTTTTTTTTGGTGGAATATTATATTCCATCTCATATATATATATATATATATATATATATATATATCTTTCATCAATTAAAAGATAACAGGATAAAGAAAGAAAGATGAACAAGAAAAAGTTAATATATTACGTCAAGTTTTCACACAAGAAAAGAATATGGTGAGAGAGATCTAGGAAATATGTATGCATGTTACTATGCTATAAGTGGTGTAAGCATGAAAATGAAAATGGTATCAAAATTTATTAGAGTCTTTACAATGATGAGAAACTCTGGTTGGATCAACAGCAAACTGAACCACAGATGTAAGATCATCCCAATTCTCATGAGCAAATTCCAGATTCTGATGATGATTCCAAAAAGTTGAGTAAGAGAAGGATGTTGGAGGGTGAGGTAGATGACCATGTCCAAAAACTGGTTTCTTAATTTCATTCTGTTGAAGGAGCAGTGATGATGGTGAGTCTGTGAAAGTCAAGTATGGCTTGCTGTTGTCAGATTCTAAACTGCATGTTTTGGAACTTGAAGAGTTTGTGGCTGAGTCTTTCAAATTTGGTGTATACTTCTTGTATGATGGGACTCGTTTCAATATTCGACACAGCGTCCACACTTCCTGCAAAACACACCCAAAAAAATCTCAAATTCTTCAATACCATGCAAATACATAACAATTAAGCTACTCAATGGATGAATTCGATAATGACTTGATAACAGGGGATCTGGTAAGTTTAACAAATATTTATTATGATAGACTTGAAAATGACTCTAATATCAGTTTGATAAGTAAATTTTAAACCTAACTCAACTTCATAAAATCAATTTATAAAATAAGATTTGCATCTATTTATATATTATGAAATACTTTAATCTCTACTCAATATTATTACGAGATTTCCAACTTAAACTACTGTATAAAATGTTTATAAAATACCAATTTATACAATATTTGGCATGGATACGTATTTGATGTGATTATTTAATAAATAAATTTGTTTGTATGTATTAATCTATTAGTAATTATCCTTTTTGACATAATTTAGTATTTTTTTAAAATTTTGACTATTTTAATAATTAACTTGTAAAAAATCCTGTTACTTTTCTTGTTGAATATGAACATGCTTGGAATCCGAATCTGAGAAACTTGAGGTCCTTTGACTATGTTATCTCACATTTGTCTTTACGTAGGGTTCTAGATGGATTTATTAGTTTAACATTTTTTTATACTTCTTTTCAATACAACTTAAAAAAGAAACATCACACGCAGTCTTCTAAGATCAGAGAAGATAGTATATTGACTTTTATACCCCTTCCTCTATTCCACTTTATTTCAAATTAATTAATACTGGTTTTACAAAACTAATGGTATCTTAAATACTTTTTTACAACTATCCTTAATGAATAAATACTTCATATATTAGGAATAAACGAGTAAATAATTAAAGAGATAAACAATATTTTTTTCATAAAATTTATAATTTTTACTGTATTTCCTAATATATACATATATATTTATATGGAAACTTTAGTCAAGTGTAAAATGGAATGGTAATGGAAATATTATTCAAGTAAAAATTATAAAATATTAAATTTTGTAATAATTATCTTACGTTCTCAAAAAATTTTATTTTGACTAAATATTCTTACATTTCAATAAAAAAAAAATTTGTTCTATCTGTCATAGTCAAAATATGCATTTATGGACAGCAACTAGACAATTTTAATAAAATTAATATTTGTAAAAATAGTATATTTGTTTATTTTTTTAATTTGTATAAAATCATAATTATATTAGAATAAATTACAATATAATCTCCTGAATTTGCTTTCAAATTTACTTTTTCACTATTACAACGATCTCTCATCAAGACATCTAAAAAATACTTTTTAAGACTTAAGAAAGCAAATATGCAATGTAAAAAAAAGTGGCAATTGAATGTTTTTAAAACAAGGGATAAATTGGGTAGAGTTTTAAAATTTTGATAAAATATAATGCAGTGTGAATCTAATTTAGTCTTAGAATTAGTGTGGGATGAAGAAAGTAAAATATTAATTAGTATAATTGACTTACAGCTTCTTGAATGTGATTAGGTTGTGGAGTATTGGTAGATTTTCCATTGGGTGGGAGACGAAACTCATGCATCATCCAATCAGTTTTGGTGCCTTTTCCAGCACTTCCACGGTAATACACCAATGATTTCTTCAGACCAATGCATTCATGAGGTTCTTTAACACAGTATATAGGTTTATCAATCCCTGTGGCTTTCCAAAATCCAGATCCTGTTACTCTATTAGGCCTTATGCTGTTCCTGTACTTTCTCCCTCTTATGCAGAAGAAGTACCATTCCTTCTCCCCCACAGAACTTGCTTCTTCACCACCACACAAAACACCACTTCAGATTACAAACCATCAACAATTACTCAATACAAATCAACTTTTCTCCCTATAGAAATTACAAAAATCAAATTGGGTGGTGGCTACTTTCTCACCTAACTAACTACCCTATTCAAACTACATGTACCAAATCTTTGTCTTCCTTTCAATTTATAATAACACGTTATTCAAGTTTGAGTTTCTAGATCTTCACATGAAAATCATGGTAAATGTTAATTATTATCAGTATTAAGCTGTTTCATTCAGTTCTTGAATCATGCAGAATCGTAACCAAACTGATGCAATTCATCTGCTGTATCAGATGCAAAAAGTACTTACTTGGAAGATCCCATGGATCATATTTGTAGATGTCAATCTGTTTGATGAGTTCAATTCTGAGAGGCTTTTTCTCCACCTTTCGCCTGAGATAAAACCCCACAAGCTCTTCATCTGTTGGGTGGAATCTAAACCCTGGAAGCACAACTTCATCTTCTTTCTTGTCCTCATCATCAGTGTTGTGTAACTTGGGCACATCCATTGTTGTTGGTCTCTGCAAAACTTGAAACTTGGGAACCTTCTTCTAATGTGTAAGCTATGTTCCTCCTTTTCATGTACTTATATTAATTTCTGTCACCTCATTGAGTAAATTGAAGGAAAACTAAACTCTGTCAAAATATCTTCCCTCTAAATTGAATATTAGCAGCAGCTGCAGTCAAGTCAAATATTTCCATTAAATAGTGTGTGGATGTCTTAAAAATAAAGTTGAAGCTTACCTCATACATACATATGAATCTGTTTAAGGTTTTGAAAAATAGGGTTCTTTAAAAAATTGATTATCTTAAATCTTTGAATTTAAAATGATGTCTTAATTATTTTGATATGGTTTGCTATTATTATTAAGTTAATGAAGTGTTAGCTTTGAGGGCAACAAGAGAGTAAAGTCTATGAGAGTGGGCACAAGTTTGACTATGATGTACACATGTGGATTATTGGAATGGAACAGGTACTTGCAATTAAGAAGGGAAAAGGTCAAAAGAGATTTCAAAGTCATTATTTTTCTGTAGAGAATTTTCGAAAGCTAACTTCACCAATTAGATTATTGGTGCCTGAAATTATGATCATCAACATCAATCTTCACTTCTAATTTCTAAATATCTTCAAATGTAATAATCAAAGGACTACTGCTATTCTTGTTTTGTTTTCTCATTTTCATTTTCCGAGAATTATTAATTAAATTATATTCCACCCTAAAATAATGTTTACTAGGAAAAGAAAACTCATATAAAATATAATATCAATATTAAAAAATAAATTTTAAACTTAATCTTACAAACCCAAGATTTATATATTATATAAATCTCCAAAACACGTTGAGTATTGGTAGGTGACCCGATACTAATAACATCATAAATTTAACAAACTCTTACTAAATTTATGTTATAAATAACTTTAATAGCATTTTAATAAGTAATTTAATAAACTACAATCAAACATTATCTAACTTTATCAAAAATCAAACACCTATATAAAAAATTTACCGATGAGACTTTTTTTTGCTGTATAGAATCCACAATTCAAACATCGTCTTTTATAAGATTTATATACCATTCTATGAGATTGAAAAATGTTTAAATTTTCTTAGTATTTTTTACCATAAATTATTTATTGAATATTTGTTTATTTATTTCGAAAATGGTTAAAAATTGATTTGCAAGTTGCAAACAATTCAGTGAAAGGCACCACTTTGTGTTTTTGTGTCCCTGAAAGTACAACCTACCAAAAAGAAGAAAAGAAGCATGTGAAAGTGACAAAAAACAAACATTTTTGGAATCTCAAAGATTTCATGGTTGGGGATGCTTCTCAAACAAACAAACAAGGTTTTCTCAGCTGCAGAAACCAGAATCATTTCATTGCTAACAAAGAAAAGTAAAAACAAAGAACCATATATTAGTAAGAAAAACAAAAATAAGAGACTAGGTAAAAAAATGTAAAACGAATAAATGAGATTTCATAGATTTCTTTTTTCAATTTGAAACAACTTCAATTTAGTTTAAGAGTTTATTAAGATATAGTTCACTTTTTAAACACCAAATTTAAAAACATTTTAGTTTAATTAATTTTTCCGAGAACTATTTTAATAATTGTGTTGAAGTTCAATTCAGTTAATTATATAGTGTAGTACTAGACATGATAAAATAATGAAGTTTGACACGTTTTCCACTAACTTAAGCCCGTTTGTTTCTAGAAGAAGAAAGACAAATAAAAAATGTGAATGAAATCATTGAAGGAAAAGTTGGAAAAAAATATTAGAAATCACAAAAAACAATGTTTTTTTTATTCTTTCAAACTTTTTTTGTGGTTTGAAAAGATTTGTGAATATTTTTTTTAAATTAATTATATATAAAAGTTATGTTTTAATATAAATATAAGTATAATGTTTAATATATTTTTATATTATAATAAAATGAATAATTAAAATAATAAATAAAAATTAATTTAAAATTTAATTATTAATATATTTTTTTATTTATTATTTTTAATTTTTAAAGATTTTATATTAAATTATATATAATTATTTTAAATTTATTATATCTATTAAATTACTCACAAACTTTCACACAACCATCACATCACTTACAAACTTCAATAATTTTTTTTTACAAATTTATTCTAACATACCTCCATCCAAACAACTTTATTTTTCTCTCAAATTACTCCAAATTCATTCTCTCAAATCTCTTCCTCAATCTAAACACACCATTAGATCCACTATGATATTAACTAATCAAAAGTCTAAAATAACCTAATTATTTTTGAAAATATAAATTAAAAAATGTAACTCGTCCTATTTAAAGATGTAGATTAGTGGGTTAAAATATAAATAAATAAATAAATAAAAATATTAAATAAAATAATTCACTAACTTAACATATTGGGTCCTAAATACAACACAATTTTCGTATAAAAATAAAACAAAAATTGAAATTTTAGACTACTTTTTTTTTTTATCTAAATAAAAGATGGTCCACCAGCACTAATTAATACACTTTCACTTTTTTTTATATCCATTAGCATATTGTGTTAAATAATTATTAATAGTAGGATTTAGTGTTACAATTTAAAATTCGATATATAGATAATCAATTTCTAAACATGATTGGGGTAATAATGTCAAAATAACAATCGAATTTTGAACTGAGTTTTAATATTATTTTCTATTTAAAAATGAAGAGAAATGAATTTTAAATATTTAAAATAAAAGGTACTATCTTGAAAATGAATATTTTGAATAAAAATTTAGAAAAAATATTTAAAATATATAATATTAATAACTATTTATTTATAAATAAAATATAGATTAAGTAAATGTAAATGTAAAAAATGTAAAAATAAATCCTATATTAAAATAAATTCTAAGCCAATTTTCAAATTTTGTTATTGGTATGATTTTAAAATTTATTTTAATCATACACATAGTTATTAAATAATTATGATAATAACAATATCGATAAAAATAGAGTAGGAAATGGGGTTCTTTATAAAAAAAATATTTTTATAAATTATTACCTTTTTTAATAATTACAATAAATAATGATTACATTTATAGATATTTTAATTATTACATTTATTATTCACAAATAAATAATTCAAATTATATAAAAAATTTTCCAAACCAAAATTGTATATATAAAAATTAAAATTTATAAATGTTAATATTTTTTTTATTTATATATTTTTCTAAATAATTATTGCTTAAAATATATGCTTTTAAATAATTATTTTAAAATTATTATATTCTATATAATTATTTTAAATGATTTTTTTAAAATTAAGTTTTAAGTTCTTGATGAAATTAGGTATTTTCAATTAAATACTTATTAATACTTTTAAGTATATTAAATACTTAAAATTTTATATTTGTATTTTTTTAATATCTAGATGACGTGATTATTATTTTATTCTATTAAAAAATATGAAATTTTGTAGTGAGTATAAAATAATATTATGGTTAATTAAAAACGGTAAATAGTTTTTATTAATTTAGATAAAAACAGGTTATGTAACGACATTGTGATGTTTCCTAATAATTTCTATGTTATTACCTATAATAATCAAACGATTGTCAATGTCACTATTGATGTGACAATAAAAGTTTTTATTATTTAATATATTTTTGATGAAAATTATAAAAAAATACTTGTAGTTTCACATTAATTACATTATTTTTCTATATTAATTACAAAACTTTATATTTTTTTAATATGCATAAAAAAATAAACAAGATGATCCATCAAATAAATAAGAGTCACGGTCGCTCAATAAATAATAAAATTAAAAGATAGAGATTCAATTAAAAAATATAATTTTTTAAATATTGATATATTTTTTACAACTCAAATTATATTTTTTTTCTTATAAAAACTCAATTGAAAACATTTAAGTTTATAAAAAACTTAAAACTTAATAAAACATTCTGTATAATCATCTTTTAAATATTTTTTAAAGAAATTATTTTCAAATAATTTTTTTAAATAATTATTTTTTAGAAACTTAAAATTATAAAATTTCTTTTCTTCTTTCTTAAATAAAATTACACTAAATTACGTTGAGAATTCAATATCTTTACAGCAAATCATGTTATTTGGTAATTATTTAGCATAGTATTTAATTATTTACTATTTTAAAAAACAAGTCGCGGGCATTGTTTTCTGGAGCTTATTATGACAAGAGTAGAGCTTATTATGAGAATAGTGAAGCTAGTCTTATAAGGAGAATTATTATCTTAAGTACCAGAGAGAGACAGTCAGATAAACACTGATACAACACGGACATAAATATAAATATGAAAATATTTATAATTTTTAAAATTTAAGATATGGAAATACATATTTATATATTATATAATTTGACAATAAAAATTTATGTGCATAAGTATGTTTCAGTTTTTTTTTTATCAGAAAAATATTTTTCATGACTAGTTCAAAAGAATTTGTTCTTTATTTTTATAATCATACAATAAGTTTGAGTTTTTAAAAAATTAATGTATTTTTTCTTTTTAAAATTGTGTTAGAATCGTGCTAAAATTGTTAGAAATCTAACAAATACTTTTTGAATTGGATACTTCACCAATACGTGTTTTACGAGTGTCCGTATCCAATATGTGTGTCCTACACAACACACCATTTAAGAGAGGTGTTCGAGCCTCATAAATTATTATCATCTTATTTAATAATTTTATATAAGAACTAAATTATGAATTATTTTCATTGAAATTTAATCAATTAAATATTTAATTATTTGATTATATATATAATGTACGAGACTGACTCGTGGTCAATTCTTCAAAGAAACTTCTTAAACCTTGTAATATTATCTATCTCGCGACCATGTCAATAGTTTATATAGTAAAATATTTTTAATTTTAAATAATGAATTTGAAAATTCAAATTTCCATATCTTCTATTTCTTTCTTTCTTTCTTTCCTTTATTTATTTATTTATTTTTGAATAAGGAAATTTCAATATATAATTTGATGATTTCATGAAAAATTGAAAATAGAAGCGGTCAGATTATTACGCGTCTCATGTTTCTTAGAAGAAACATGAATCCATACTAAAATACTTTTATAAGATGTATTCTATTTATTTTTTTAATAATAATATTAATTTAGTTATAATATATTGATCATAATGTAAAAAATATATGCTTTTAAAATCCATCTCAATTAAATATGTTTTCTGTTGGTCGCTAATATTTTTTTTTATTAATTATTATTATTCAGTTAATTTTTTAAGATACTTTGAGATGTATAAAGAATAAATTTAACAAGTGTCGTTATTAAGTTTGGTATCGATCATCAAATATGATAAGAAATTCTCAAGTTGGAATCTCTAACTATTCTTATTCATATTTTTTTTAATTTGATAATACTGCAAGATAAAAAATATTGCCTTTTAAATGATAAAATGAACCAAATTAAGACATTTGATAATAGTTTTTTTGTACTCATATATAATAGAGAAAATATGTTAGTGTGATTTGGCCAGATATGACCTTTCTAATCAATCGAAACTATATTTGATTCCTTATAAATTAAATGAGAAAATGTGGACTAAATTAGGTAATTAAGTACGAAACCATATTGTATCAAGTTGCAAGTTATAGTTGATCCTTACCTTAATGGACCAAAAATTTGAAATACTTTAAGGTGGAATCACAGTTTTTTCTAAAATAACTGTGAAGATTACTGCAAATATTCAACTTATTTCTCCTAATTCAGTGCTAAATTTTCTAATTTATATAAATATCATGCGTAGTTGCCTACCCAAGTCATGCATGCACTTTCATGGTTTAGTATAATTTCACTTCAAATCTCCTTTTAAATATTATACAATTTTCATTTAATTTATGTAATCACTTGAATAATATTGTCTGTCACACATAATTTTTTTAAATAACCCAAGAAAAACACAATAAACTAGAGAAAAAGAGAAAAGTTTAGACTTTGATAGTAAATTCTCTCTATAATAGGGATAAAAAAACTATGTGAAAATTTCTCATACTAAATCGAAAAGAACTAGCTATATCTTTAAATATTACACATTCACAAATAACAATTAGATTTTATTTGACTCAATTTAATCGTATTTACAACTGAAGATCTAATACTACTACTAGAAATAAGTGAAACGTGAAAAGATCAAATGTAATACAATTCTGATCCTGAGTTAATATTTTTAAATTAGACTGAAAGTGACTTGAGATTTTAATTATATCATAAGTATTTGTCAAGAAACTGAAAACCTTAAAAAATAAAAAATTTTAAGAAAAAAAAAAAAAGATTAAAGATCTTGAAACCAGAACAAGTATAGTAAAAAGAAGTCCTACCGTGCAATATTCTTAACCAATATATTTAATAGATATTCATAAGTATTGAACACACATATTTTACTTATTTTTTTAGATATATTTTTTTAATAAAAGTTTACATATAAGACTCACTATGTCAAAGCAAAAATATTTTAAAACAGGTCTCTAGTGGGTTTCTTGATTTGAACAGTCTCCATTGATCTTGATTGTGCAAGTTATCTAAGCCCATTTTCTTGACAGATTTTTCTCTCCCTTTCCAGCCACTTGTTTGTTTAGAAAACCATTCAAACACATTAAATTAAGAACATTGATATTTGGCCACTCATAATAAGATAAGAATCCTTTAACAATTAATTATATATTTTTATTTTCAAATTAAAATATTAATGCATTATTATATTATTAAAATAAATTTGTCAGTGAGTGTTTATTTGATAAAAAAAGTGTTAACATTATAGCTTTTTAAAATTAAAAAGCTTGGCATTCCAATGTAAGATATGAGAAACCCTACATTGGATCGTAATTATTGCCGCACATCTACTTTTGTGTTCATGTAGTTTGTGTAATTGTATAAATTGATATAGGCTCGATGCAAATGAATGTAATAATTGTCTTTTATCTTTCGCTCACTGCTTCTTCATCCTTCATCTTCTTGATTCGCTTCTTCATGCTAGGTCGAGAAGTATTATGTAAAAGATTTTTCGATAATCAAGTAAGTACTCTATGTTAAGAGTGTATAGTGAAACTGATAAAAAATGAACACAAAGCTCAAGATAATTTATCCAACACGTCAAAGATGCAGATGAGACCTACCATCACAAACGTTAACACTCAACAAAAACACTACAACATACTACTACTTGGTTACATTTTAAGGAGGAAGATGAAGAACACAAATAATAATTTCCAAATTTAAGAGGAAATAAGAAATTTCTGAGAGTGTATTGGTGGTTAAAACATGAAGTTATAAAATGGAAAAAAATGTTTTGACAGTTGGTGCAGAGTTTTTTAAGGAAATGTGATGTGGAAGAGTAAGGGGAAAACAAAAGAAAGATGAAAGTATATTATTAAAAAGTAAAGAGAGATGAGAGGTGGGTGAGGCCCTACGGTTTGAATGTGTATCAAACGCAACTATCCTAAACTCCAACTTTCCCATGACTCTGACAACTGACAACCTCACTTTGAGATAGAGCCACACTGTTCTCCGCCTATCTCGCACCTTACTCCTTTGTAGAGGTTTTATTTATAGTATTTGGTCATGAGCCCTCTTTTATGATGAATCAAATTTATCAAATATCAGTGTTAACTTATTTGTAGGGAGGTTTCCTGATTTCCTGAGACGTTACCCGGATTTGGTGGGATGTGTCTCTGATTCTCAAGGAGTCTCTGAAACTACCTTAATTGCTATTTATTATAATCACTTTAAATATATTCTAACTCGATCGACCAATCACCGAGGCCGAATGACATGGCTTGAGGAACATACACCAACCCAAACTCTTCAAACAAGATCGCCATGGAACGCACCTTGGCCAAATATTTAGCTAAATGCGAATCCCTAACTTGGAAATTTCTTAATACTTGCTCGGTTACCAACTGAGAGTCACTCCTTACTATCATTCTTCTAACTCCCATATTTGTTGTTAAGTGCATCCCTACGATTAAAGCCTTGTATTCAGTCGGGTTGTTGCTTGCTTTAAATGTAATTTTTAATGATTGTTCAACCAACACTTTGTCCGACCCTTCCAATATCACATCAGCTAGCCCTAGGGTCAAAAGTCAAACAATGACACATAAAATTTGGATCCATCCCTGGTATATCGTGCACCAACCATGCAAAAACACTCAAATTATCCCCCAAACACTCTACCAACCTCCTTTCTTCTTTTTCCTCCAACTTGCTACCTATCTTTAAACTTCTCCCCCCATCCAACTTTATGACCTTAATGTCTTCCATCGGTTGTGGCCGTTCACCCTTATAATCAACCCTTGGATCTAACTCTACCCCCTCCAAATTCCTATCCTCTAGTTCTACCTGCATACATCTCCTTCTATTTTTTAGACTTACTTCGTAACACTTTCTTGTCGCCCTCTGATCTACTCTTAACACCCAATTGTCCCCTCACCCATAGGATACTTCATCTTCATATGAATCGATGATATTATTGCTCATAACTTATTTATTGTCGGTCTTCCCAGCATTACATTATAAGAAGAATGGTTGTTTACAGTCATGTGAATTCGTCGGCTCCGTATTACCACCGATATCATCACAAGATCATTATCATGTGGGAAAACGTCCTTTAAGTCCTCCTCTGTAAAGTTTAAAGACGTCATACACACCTCCTCGGTTGATAACACCATCACCAACCGAGCATATCTCTTTCTACCCATAGCTGATGTACCGCCACTCGTGAATCCTCCCGAAATTGTGTTCAATTCCCCCAACGTTGGTTTCTCATGATTACCTTCCACCTCCCTCCCCGACTCTTCCTTCCTTATCCGATCCTCCTATATTTCTACTTGTCTCTCCTCCTTTCCTTCTCTTGCCTTGAAAACTTTTAACAATACCTGTCTTAGCAACCCTTCAATTTTCCTTGAAAGGGTGTAACAATCTTCCGTATCTTGCTCGTATGTTTTGTGGAAGTAACACCAAACATTTTTGTTTCCTCCCATATGTTTGGTTGTCTTTTCTGGGAAGTACAAAAGTCTAGTTGTGTTCACATCTTTAACAATTTCCTCCTGAGATGCCACCAATTTTGGTGATGCCCACTCCGATCTTCCCAACCTCCATTCATTCACTGGTTTAAAACCTCCATACGGCCCACCAAACCTCTGCTCCTCCCTTTTCCCTTTCAAAGGTCCGCCTCTATTACATACAGGTTGTATACCGACCACCGGTCCTTCAGTCCTCCTTTCTTCATCTAACTTCTTTATGGTAAACTCTTCTGCTTTTATGTGAGACGCTGCCCTAATGTTGATGGCTGCCATGTCCTTTGGTCTCCTTTGGACTAGTGACTCACCAAATGTTATTGCTCTAAGCCCTCGAATAAAGGCTTCCACAAACATGCCTTCATTAGGCATAGGAATTTGTACCACCACCCCATGAAACGCTTCAAAAACTATTTTATTGACTCGCTTTTCGCTTGTTTTACCTCAAACAAATTTGCCACCTCTAGAGGCTTTGCGTTGTTTACTGCAAAGTGGGCAACAAACAACCTGGTGAAGACTTATAGCGACGTGATTGTTCCACCCGATAGATTACTAAACCAATCCAGTGTTGTTCCAACTAAAGTGCTAGCCAACATCTTACATTGGACAACCTTCGGTCCTCCACAAATAAACATTTGAGCCCTGAAAATTTTGATGTGAGCATTAGGATCCTACTTTCCCATGAACATCCCCATTTCCGGGAATACATAACCCAAAGAAATTGGCTCTCCCAAGATTTCTTCCGAGAATGGTTGGAAATATGGCTCCACCTCCTCCTAACGCTGACCCTCTATAATTTGGCCCTCAATTTGCCGTTGAAGCTCCTCATTTTTCCTCTGTAGCCTTTCTTGCACTCTCGCATATTCCTCCATCCTAGCCCTTGCTTCTGCACTCTCCCTCCTGAGCCCTCGCTTCTGCACTCTCCCTTCTGAGCCCTCGCTTTTGCACTCTCCCTCCCGAGCCCTCTTGAATTCTTCCGCCCTTTCCTCATTTTGCCTCCTCATAACCTGCATCATTCCATCAAAACCTAAGTCGCATAAGGCTGTGGCGCTCCATTCGCCTCTTCCGCGGCTGTCGCTCTTCGTGTGCCCAACATAATGATCAGTAATTCATAACTAAAATTGATATGGCACAGGAAAGTTTTACCTGTCCCATGGTGGGCACAAAAAATGTTCCAGATAAGAGTGTTAGCGAACTCAAACCTAGAACATTTAGAGTGACAAAAAATAAGTGTATTATTAACCTAGTAAGTACCCTTTGATATATACTAAAATCTCTTCGTTACGTATCCAACCTTTTTATTAACTTAATTGACTTAATTATATAATAAATGTTTGTTTCTCGCCAAAGACTGATTATTTAAAATTTTCTAATTTGCATCGATGACCTTAATCACACCAATCGATTAACGACCATTATCCTTAAAATCAGACCCGTTCCCAATGCTACACTAATAAACTAGTGTATTACGGAAAAAAAGTTGTATAATGACACAACTTTAACTAATAAATAATAAAAAATTACTTTAATTGCCACTTTTATGCAAAGTGTATCTGCCGGTAACGATTTATTCTATCTTGAAAAAAATTTAAAATATTACATTACCTTTGAATAAAAAATGAGTAAATTATCTATGATTAATAGGAAACATTGTATCAACTATTTTGACATGCAATGCAAGCTCGATTTTGCATTATTTATTTATTTATTTATTTATATTAAATTGATTTGTTTACAAAAAGAAATAACATTTTTTTTTGTAGATTTTTAAGGTTACACACATCATTACCAAAAAGAAAGAACATTTCAAAAAAAACAATTGACATAGAGAGTACAATTTAACGACATCATCTTACACATGCTATAAGTTTTAAACAAATATTCTAGTCAATGTTTTCATTATTAGCAGCCTCTTCACTGACACGTTCATCAGTTTTTTTGTCCAAGTAAGATGACAAGTGCTTCAAGGATTCCATCTCCGAGTCCATTCAAGTATATTACACTCATCAAATCCTCAAACTCCTCTGATTTTTGCAACTTTTCAACCAAACCATTAAATAGCCTCTCTAATTTTTCACCTCTTCCTTTCAAAACACCACTAACCTTCTCATACTCTGCCACATGATTAAGGTTGCCTTGTCTCTTCCCAACAAACTCATCATATTGAATGTTGAATTTCTGAATCAGTTCATCATATGGATTTTTGGAAGAGCTCGCTGTGTTCTCAGCAGCATTTTCATTTTTCTTTTCAAGTTGTGCAAATCTGTTGCCCAGAACTTGATTTACCTCCTTCATCTTCGAGAAGAGTTTACTCTTGACCTCGGATTCCGACGTACTTTGTTGATTCATCATCATGAATATTTGCATGAGAGGGTCGTGAGAAGGAGGAAGTGTCACTGTAGTCCAATCCAATTGTGGAATCCTCTGCTTTGGTTCTGGGGGTGATACAAAAGCTGTATTTATCCCTCTCCTATTAGCCACAGTATTTAGTGTTTCCCACACGTCCAAATCAGGAAACCTCAGCTTTGCTTCAAAGAGTCCACCGTAAACTCCACTCAAGTATGTTCTATTTTCAGCTGAGGGTATTATCTCCATCCCTTCAGGTGTCCATTCAATCCCAGAACCCTTCGCCAAGGCAATGGTAATGGTGTCATCAATATCTAGAGAAGGAAATCTATTTTGTGCCTCAAGAACTCCATCTGTCATTCCTTCATACCATAATTCCAACGTTATTGCTTCCTCTTCCTCACTTTCCTTTTGGCCATTGGTTGGAGCTTCTTTTACAATCACGGGATCCTCAGTCACACCTTCATCAGTTTCTATGTCCGTATGGAGAGTAAGTAAGATGGCACGTGCTTCAAGGACTCCTCCCCTAACTCCATTCAAGTATATTGCACTCATCACATCTTCAAACTCCTCTGATTCCTGGAACCCTTCAACCCCACCATCGTATAGCTTCCCTAATTCTTCACATCTTCCTTTCAAAACAACACTAACCTTCTCATACTTTGCCACACGATCAAGTTTCTCTTGACTCTTCCCAACAAACTTATCATATTGATTTTTCCCAGAGCTGGCTGTGTTCTGAGCAGCATTTTCATTTTCATTTTCAAGTTGTGCAAATTTGTCACGCAGAGCTTGGTGTTCCTCCTTCAACTTCCAAAAGAGCTTACTCTTGACCTCCGGTTCCAAAGTACTCTGTTGCTTCATCATCATGAATATTTGCATCAGGGGGTCGTGAGGAGGTGTCCCTGTAGTCCAATCCAAATGTGGAAGCCTCAGCTTTGCTTCATTGGGTGATCCAAAAGTTTGTCTAATCCCTTTCCTTTTTGCCACAGTATTAATTGTTGGCCACATGTCCAAATCAGGAAACCTCAGCTTTGCTTCTAAGAGTCCACTGTAAATTCCATTCATGTATGTCCTAGTTTCAATTGATGTTTGCGCTTCATCTTCAGGTCTCCATCTATTCCTATAACCCTTCTCCAAAGCAGCTCTTATGGTTTCCATAATATCAAGAGAAGGAAATCTATTCTGTGCCTCAAGAAGTCCATCCGTCATTCCTTCATCAAATATCTCTCTCACTATTTCTTCCATCTGATGATCATAGCCTTCCTCCTCACTTCCCGTATGGCCAGAGGTTGAAGCTTCTTCTACATTATGCACTGGATCCTTTAGTCTTACCAACGCTAGTTCACCTATGATAATAACTTTAGGCTTTCCATCATCATTTTTTAGCGCATCTAGAATCTGCCTCAGCTTGGATCTTGGATCTTCTAAAGCTGACCCTTTTGATTTTAATGCATCCTCAGCATCCTGGGATATTCTCTTTAGTTCTCCCAATACAATTTGCATGGTATGGTCTTCAAGCGTTCCTTCAACCCCCCGTCTTTCTTTTTTGTCCAGCCATTCCTTCAACGTCTTCCTAAATGATTCGTCCAGACCTAAACTCTCTATGGTCATTTTATATTCCTCCATAGGATCTTTCGTACGAACTATTGTTAGTGGCATCTCGTCTGAATACACGAGATCGGGAGAAGTGAATAGGAGATCATCCATTTTGGTTTCGTCTTCATACACAAAAGCTCCCCAACCACTTATCACGAAGGAGGAAGTGGCTGTATACGCAATCTGCACCAGATTCCACTCCTTCTTCATCAGAAGTCGGTCAAGGCCAAGCCACTCCTTGTCACTGAACAAAACTCGTAGATCAAAGATCAAGATGTGTTCTGCTTCAATTCTGAATTTGCGAGACCTTTTGCAAGGAACATATTGACCGTTGATAAGTAAACGCAGATCAACAACGCGGCGACGAGCAAATTTGTCCCTTTCACTCTCATCTTGGAAGTGGAAGATCATGGCCAGAGCAATGTTAGGGAACTTCTTACGAACCCAGAAACGAGGATACCTTTGGACACCCACATAGTTAAACCATTCTGGAATCTCAGTTGTAAATGGCATCACCACTTCTATTCCACGTACCCCTTCCTTCTTCACCTATCAGATTATTATAACACTTTCAATTGTAACTTCTATATTTATTTTAGAAATTTTGTAAAATATTATTTTCCTAAAATAATGGTACGAGATTTAACTTAAGTAATAAAGTCATGATACCTGACGCCATAGCATGTCTGATGTCTCTCTAGTTAAGTCGAAACAAAGTCTTCGTCTACTTTCTGAACAGTTGACGACAACTCTGAAATTTCTTCAAGGTTGAAACAATGATGAACATCAAGAATTCTCAAGTTAGTGAATTCAGGAATTTTTTTAAGCTTCTTACATTCAGTCAAATCGAGACTTGTCAAGTCACCACATTCCTTGATGATGAAGGGATAAAAATAAAATTATTCTCTGAAGCAATCAATTCTTTTAATTTTGGAAAGTAGCAAAAAATTGCAAGAAGATCTTCATCAGACAAGTTACCATTTTCGACATTCAGTGATCGTAATTTTGGACGAACATTGGCTTTTGAAGGGTTTTGCACCAAACTTCTGAAGGATTCTCGAAGTTTGGAGCATGCTTCGATTTTGAGGGAAACAACATTGGGCAACATGAATAAGCTACTTGGTAGATATTTAAGTTCCCTGTTATTTGATATGTCTATACAGACAAGCCCAGTAAGCTTACCAATGGATTCTGGAAGCTCTTGAATAGCAGTATTTATCATATAAATCTTCAATGGCTTTGTCATTTCTTGCCTTATCTCTGGGAAGTGACCAAGGCTTTCACATAAATTAAGGTCAAAGAATTCTAAAGACGGTAGAAACATTTCAGACATGAAATTTTTGAGTTTTGTGCAATCTGAAACACTTAAATGAGCAAGACTTTTCAGGAAACCAACAGATCCATGTACTGCAGTTAGCTCTCTACAATGATCAAGTCTCAGTTCTCTTAGATTCTGAAGTTCAGACACATCAGGTATTTCTTTGATACTTTGGTTATATGAAAAGTCCATAATAGTCAAGCATGGAAATTTCTGCCAAATGGAAAGTCAATAAAAATTATTATTTGGAACAACAGTTATTAACTTACTAATGTGAATAAAATATGGAAGTTTTTGTTCAATGAAAAATTGAAACTTCAAAAATAGGAAAATATGATATAGAATTGTACCTTAAATGGTTCTTCCAATGTTAGACGACTTCGAGGCAAATTGAAAACAACAATTTTCTTCGGATGAAATTTTGGTGGGAAAGACTTTGAAGGATACTCTTCCCAGTCAAGCAGTCTTAAATGATTTGGTAAATGTTCAAGTTCAGATGAAAATGATGTGTTTCGAACAATGAGAATTCTGAGCCTTTTCATCTTCTCAAACTCAGTTCCACTCCAATTTACTTCTTCTCGCTGCGGAGGATTAAGCATAATCCCTTGAATCTTATCACTTCCCTTTAACACAAGTACAAAGAAACAACATCAATTGCATATTTTCAGTAATATAAAATACTATAATGTATAAATCGAAAACAAAGAAAGTAAAAGGGTAGATGATTACATAATCTTCTGTTAGAATTTCAGTAACATCTTCATAATACCATATTCTGCTACGTTCACCAGGATTTGTTGATTCCTGCTTAACAATCTCTCTTCCCATATCTTGTATTAGATCATGCATCTTCAGGCAGTCATACTCGATAGTTATGAGAGATTTATTAAGAAGTACTTTCATGTTGGATGTTGAACGAAATTCCTCAAGTATCTTTTTCACATATTCCGTTCTCTCCCCTTTAAAGAAGCAAGCTATGTCCAAGAAAATTTGTTTGGCATTATTATCCAATCTATCGTAGCTTATTTGAAGCACATCTTGAATCTTTTTATTTGGAGTCTTCTCATATTCTTCCATTGCCATTTCCCAATCTTCTAAACTTTCATGAAAAGTAGCTAAATCAGAGCCTATGACTTTTAAAGCCAGTGGAAGACCTTTGGTGTAATCTACAGCACGCACAGACACATCTTCAAAACCTGTTTTAGGATAACTTTGTCTGAAGGCATTCCAACAAAATAGCTCTAAAGAATGTTGGTCATCAAGTTCCTTCTTTTCATAAATATTTCCAACTTGGTGAGCAATTAGCACATCTTTTTCCCTTGTCGTTACAATGATCCTACTACCTGAACCAAACCAATTACACCCTCCTGCCAACTTTTCTAACTGATCTTTATCACCAACGTCATCAAGAACCAAAAGAACTTTCTTTTTCTGAAGCTTTTCTTTTATTTCACGCATTCCTTTACTTGTGCTTCCCAATTCAGTTTCCAACCCCTCCAACATCTCAGATAAAAGTGTCTTTTGTAGATCTTCCATGCCATTGATTCTGTTTGATTTTTCTCTAACATCGGAAAGAAAACTTGCTGCATCAAAGTGTTGCACAATTTTGTCATACAAAGCTTTGGCAAGTTCCGTTTTTCCAATTCCACCAAGTCCATATATGCCCAACATTCTTACAGTTTTATCATCAGCCTTCATTTCCAATTCATTTCCAAAAGTGACATAACTTCTTCTATGCAGGCGTCAAGTCCAACAGGGTTTTGACCACTATATAAAGGTTTAGGAGTTATATATTCCTTGACCTTCCCAACAATTTCTTCAATACAATAGCTTTCATCATTCCTATAAGAGTAGAATGTAATAATTAATTATTTGTTTGATATCATGATTTTTTTTTATTATTGTACTAAGTGATTGTGATTATTGTACTAGATAGTAAGCAATGATAATCATAGCAAGTAGCACAAAAGAATAATGATTACACATTATACAAAATTTACTGGAGATGAAAAAGTTAAAGAAATTTTATTCTAAACAAAAAATTCAATAATTTATAAAGAAAAATACCTAAATATAATATCAAATTCTATTAAAAAATGGAATTTTTTCCACTTTGGATTTTTTATTAGTATTTTTATATTTTAAATTATTTTTTATAGTGTTCAGAATTATACTTTATGACTAACAAAATCAATTAACACCCTGAAAAAATCTAAAATTTTAGATGTAGAATATTATATATAAGAAACTACACATGATATAAACATTACATCCCATTATAATTAAGATGTAGAATATTATATATAACAAACTACACGTGATAAAAACAATACTGCATACCATAAAGTATATTACTTGAATCATATTTGTTTGTGAAAAGTAAAGTTCTACATAAGATCAACTTACTTTGGGTGTTTAACCTTTTATAAAAGGCTATAATTATTTTTTAACTAAATTATTTTTTTTTGGATGACAGAAAAATTAAGAGAGAAAAAGTATTTTTTCTTTTAAATTTCCCTTACCAATTGTATTTTTTTTTTTTTATATCTAAGAAAAGTAAAGTCTTATGATAGTCATGTTAGTAATGACTTCCAACAAAGTTCGAATATGAGAAATGAAGGCATTGATATTAAGGACTTACTACTAAAAAAATTATGAAATAGAAATCAATTTTAAAGACAAAAAATAATTAGTTGTTTTAGTGATTAAATTAGAAGATAATTTTAGAAACTAACAAATTTTTTGGTTTCTAAATTAGTTTTTATTGTTGGTAAATAATTTTTAAATTGGTATTTAATTAGCTACCAAAGTTTTAACTATCAATTATTTAGATTCTAAATTTGGTAGAAAAATCTTAGTAGCTATTATTAGATACCAATTTAGAAACCAATTAACAATAATAGAAACTAATTTAAAAATCAATTTTTTTTAGTTTCTAAAATGGTCTCTAATTTAGTCACTGTAACAATTAATTATTTTTTTTCTCTAAAATTGATTTCTATTTCATGATTTTCTTATAGTGTCGGCATCAATAAACAAGATTTTAGAAATACAAAATCTAAGGAGGTATTGAAGGAACCCAAGAGAACAACATGGTACTCATTGAGAAAATATTGTTAGAGTTTACAGTGTTCAATAAACGCAATTGATGGTGGAAGTGAGAAACAACCAAGGGACAAAAAGATAATCGAGACTCTTTACTACGCTCTGTGTGAAAGAACCCACTACAACAACGTTAATTGAAGTTAACAACTCATACCATTAGCAACTTTGCATCTGACTCTGCTATTAATAATAGCAATAGACTTTTTTGTTACGAAATGGAAGTGTAGAGGATATTAGGTTATGTGAATTGGATTAGGAAATCAGAATTAAATTTACAGTGTAGGATGAAAATATTTTAAAGATGATTGAGACAATGAAGGAAAAAGATTGCGAGATGAAAATATTAAAGGGGGAGAAGATAGAATCCAATTAATGAAGATAATATGTTTAAACATTGTAGAGGAATTGATTAATAAGGAGGAGGTTGTGGCAGTATCTTACAAGAAATCAAATTAGAAATAGTCAATAAAGAAAGATGCTACAATATAATAAACAATGATATAGAATGGGAACATTTTGTAGTTGTAAATGGGGTACAGGAAATTTTAACTATGTGGCATAAGGATACTTTCATATGTGAAACTTTGGTTATAAATACAAGTTTTTTTAGGGGTTAAAGGAAGCTAGAAAAAGAATAATAGGTCAATAGTAATAGTGAATGTGTACTCCCCTTGTAACTATAGTGATAAGCTAGTAATTTTGGATGAAATAGTAAGATTAAGATAGGAAGAAGAATGCAACATCTAGTGTGTATGGGAGAATTTTGACGTAATAAGAAATTTAGATGAAAGAAGAGGTATAAATCAAGATGGTTAGAGGGATACAATAGAAATTAATGAATTTATATAAAATACTGAAATCATGGATATTCCTCCACTAGGTAGAAAATTTACTTCGTATTCAAATGGAACTGCAAAAATAGGTTTCAAAAAATTTTATTCTCACAAGAATGATCGGAACAATGGTCTCGAAGAAAACAATACATTGTGTTAAATTCCATACAAATAACACTACAAGAAAATCAAGAAATAAAAACTAATTTTTAATGACAAAATAATTTAGATACCAATTTAATCTAACATGTTTAATCTTTTTCTAGAAGGTGAAGATGCTACCCTCAATACAACATTTTGCATGAAAGGTAATAAAGATTAAATCATGTAGCAACAAAAGAAAACTGGAGGAGTAAGGGAGTAATGATAGATAATGTTTTTTTGCCCTATGTGCATATTAACGGAGCAACTCGTTAACCATTTTTTCTTTAGATGCAACATTGTAGGTTGTGTGAAATACGTGCAACAAGTAGGTTGGAGTAAGTACTCCTATTAAAAAATCATGTAAAATTGAACTTCCAACAATTCTACTTGTCAGAAATGATGACAAAGGAAATAGGATATGGATGTGTCTGTGGGTAGAGATCATTTGAAATATATAGAATCATAGGAATAGAATTATCTTTAAGAATGGAACCGTATATGCGTAAGAGATATTGTTTTTGACACAGACAAAATATGAGCTTGAATAAGGAATAAATCTCTGAAATTGACTTTCGCATATTCTTATTGGTGTATATATGCCCAACAACTTGCATAAAACCCCTATCTAAGTAATATGGTATACTCACCCCAATGGAGATATGTAATTGTTATCAATTATAAGTTATTTTCAATATTGACTACTATACAAAGACCTTGAACTGTGCTTAGATGGGTATTCCGTTTACCTACTTGGGCCTAGAAGTGGGAGGAAATCCAAGGAAGAAAAACTTCTGAGAGCCTATTTTGAACAAGCTGAACTCGAGGCTCAATGTGTGGAAAGGGAGATTCTTATCTAAGGCATGAAGAATTTGTTTAATAAAATTTGTTATCACGGCCAATCCACTTTACTACCTGTCTTTGTTTAGAGCTCCGGAGTCGGTATGCAAATGCATCATCAGTATCCAAAGGAGGTTTCTGTGGGGTTGGGGAAAGGAGAAGAGACCGATCTCATGGGTTAGTTGGAAAATCTTATGTAAACCGAGAGAGGAAGGAGGGCTGGGCCTCAGAGACATTTGAAAGTTTAATAATGCGCTATTGGCTAAGTGGAGATGGCGGTGTATCTCTAATGAGAAAGGAAGGTGGAAGGAGTGCTTGGACTCAAAGTATGGCATGAAACTCGATACCTCTCAAACATCAGTGAAACTACAATCCTATTGGTGGAGAGATTTATTGAAGGTTTGTAAGGAGGGAAGAGGAGATGAATGGTTTCAAGAAGAAGTCGGATGGAAGCTAGGGAGTGGAGACAAAGCAAGATTCTGGGAGGGTGTGTGGGTTGGAAACTCTACTATCAAAACTTTATTCCCCAGATTGTACTCACTGTCGTTGAACAAAGGTCAAAAGATGGAAGAGGTAGGTGTGTGAGAAGAATCGGCGTGGCGGTAGACCTTAAGGTGGAGGCGTGGTAGATTTGAGTGGGAAACCCCGATCGAAATAGAGCTTGGTATGCACATCTCCAAGGTCAATGTATTCAAGGAAGAGAAGGATGCCTAGGTGTGGAGAGGTGATGAATCTGGGTGCTTTACGGTGAGTTCTTCTTATGGATGCCTAGCAAAGTCTGAAAGGGCCCCCCAAATTGATGCGTTCAAGTATCTATGGAAGATTAAGGCGTTCCTAAATGTGACGATCTCTGCCTAGAGGGTACTGCTGGGTAGAATGCCAACAATAGAGTGTTTGCGTAGGAGAGGGGTGATGTTGAACACTACAGATTGCGCCTTATGTCAGACCACAGAAGAGTCCTGTCAACACCTCTTCCTAGAATGTAAACATGCCTTGTGTGTTTGGTCTTTGTGCTTTAAATGGATTGGAATCTTATTTGTCCTACATAAAGATCTTATAACTCACTTTGAGAGCTTCCACTTGACTCAGAGTAGTAATAAACAAAACTTGGTTTGAAAAGGGGTATGGGCAGCTATAGTCCGGTGTATGTGGGAGCATAGAAACTCAGTTGTGTTTAACCAAGGAGTTGCAAATGCAGAAAAAGTGTTCCAAAAGGCCTAACTTAAATCGTGGTTATGGATGAAGCATAAGGCACATAATTTTAACTACTTTTTGCATATTAGGTTTTGAATCCAATGTCCTGCATTAGTAGCTATAAGTAAGTGGCTTTAGGTGGAGCCAAGATGCCCTGGAGGAGGAGGGAGGGCAGTGTTGCTTTTCCTTGGAGGAGGTAGGAAGCAAGAAGTGGTCTGGTTCTGAAAGAGGTGGGTGGAGTAGCGGATTCGTTGCAGAATCTGTAAGCAGGGGCAGTTCACTTGATGTAGGTTTTTGGACACACAAAGCTGTCTTGGATGTAGTAGTCCATAAGCTTTTGGTGTAAAAGATAACTGCAATATGCATAGTTTTTGTGGCTTCATTTTGGATACTGGATGGTGGATTGTAGGTTATTGATATTCAAGATTAATAACCTTGGTCTACGAGTTATGCCTAAACAGTTGTAGGGGAATTTATCAACTTCTATGTAGGAAAACCAGTTTGTGGGTGTTGTCTGTGCTGTTGTAGGTCTGACAAGATAGCTGAGTTGTCTAAGGAACTGAGGAAAAAGAGGTGTAGGCAGTGCAGGTGTTTTGGTGCCCATGTGAAGGAAAATGAAGATATACTCTCTTAAATATTTTCATGGAGCTTGCAGCAACCATAGAAGGGCTGATGGAGTTTTTTATGGAATGTCTAATTCAATGGTTGAGGTAGCAGGAAAAGTCTAACGTTTACCACTTTAACAAGGGTCATCAGCGGCAACGCAGACCTTTGTTGTTGGTGCATTAGTTGGCTACTAACACCTTATTCAAGGGGGTTTATATGACCAGTGAAACAAGCTCCAAGGAGGTCTCTTTTTGTGGTTGTTGTTACTGTCTGAAGAGGTTTTTTTTTCTTTTTTTCTGGTTTTTTACACGAAGAGGCAGGGTAGATTCAAACCACATGGTTTTTGGAAGTAAAACCCATGGTAATATGATGTTTGGAGCGGCTGTCTGTAGTGATGGTTTTAAAGATGGTCTTTAAACCTGAAGTGGCTGGTTTACCTTGTATGGAGCCTCACTTCTCACATCTCATGTGCTGCTAGTACTGGTTTGCTGGTTTGTGTTGGAGCTGTTGGCTGGGTGCAAGTGAATTTCACTGGTTTACAATAAGGGGCCATCAAATGTAGGAGGATTCATCTATACTCTTGAATTGTAGCTTGGCCTTAAAAGCTTTATTCAAGGGGTATTTTTTTGTCAAATTTGTGCGTTAGATGCAAGGCAGATTTCAATCAAATGCAGTGGATTGTTGGCCTGTACATGGAGCCCCGAATGATGCACCTGTTGTGATGCCAAAACTGGGTTGGGAAAGGGTTGCTAGTTGGTGCTCCAAGCATGAGGCAATCAAGTGCAGCAAGTTCTTTTCTCCTATGTTTGGATGCATTGTTGGTGTGATGTGGACCTCAAACATGGAGCTGCTGGTTCTCTTTTTGATGATCTGTTTGGGTCTGGTGTGGACCTCTAATGGGCTGGGGGATTTGTGGGTTACTACTACAGTAAGTATGCTTTGGTAGCAAACTGCTGTTGTTTTTTGTTTCCGTTTTGTATACCGGTTGAGCCACCCTTGAAGTGGTCACCTTTATTTCAATTAATTCTTTGCCGATAAAAAAAAATTATAAGTTATTTTCAAGTTTGAATCGTATAAATAAAGTAGTAAGGGTTGAGATTTCTCGAGTACCATATATATCAATGATGTAAAACCTTATGTACGTCATATGTAAAAAAAACTAGGCATTAAATAAGGAGTGACAACGATTAATATAAGTTTATGGTAGATCTTGGTGGAATCTCACGCACTGTATTATGTTTTAAAGGATCAAAATACTTAAAATACATATGATATTTATTAAATGGTATCTATTAATGACTATGTGTGCATTCATTACACGAAAAATTCAATTATTATTTATAAATATTATTTTATTCCAATTTTTATGATTATTATTAACAATTATAATTAAAGTTAAAACTAAACTGTAGCAGGTGGAACACGATGCCAAGTTCCTTAAGGAATGTTCAAAGAAACTTTAACATTACACCGTTAAAGTTTTGTTGTCACATTATGATTATTAATATACTTATTAGTAAGATTATCAATATTAATATAATTAATAATATAAAAATTATTAACATGATTAAATATTATTAAAAATTATTAATATTATTAATATTATTAATATTATTATATTATTAATATTATTAAATACTTATATTATTAATTTTATTATTACTAATATTATTAATTTTATTATATTATTAATATTATTAAATACTTATATTATTAATTTTATTATTACTAATATTATTAATTTTATTATATTATTAATATCATTAATATTACTAATTTTTTATTATTATTAATATTATTCATATATTATTATATTAATATTATTAATTTTATAATATTAATAATATGTTATATTTATTAGTTATGATTATTATTATTATTTATGATTTTATAATTAATTATATAATAATAATATTTTTAATATTATGTATATAGTTATTATGATAATAGTTGGTAGATAATAGAGATCCGTGTGTAAAAGTTCGTAGGTAATAAGATCCGTGGATAAAAGTTTGTAGGTAATAAGATTCATGGGTAAAAGTTTGTAGATAAGAAGATCTGTGGATAATAGTTAGTAGGTAATGCTGAATTTATCTACAGATTCAGATCTGTAGATAATATTAGTAGGTAATGTTGTTCGTAGATAATATCCATAAATAATACTGAATTTAGTTACGAATTAAAATTCGTAAATAAAATTCATAAATAATACTATTTTTTTTATAGTAATTCATACAGGAATAACAATATAATGTTATAATTTTGTCTAGTACAAAAATTGAAAACATGCCAACTATCCAAACGTTCGATACTATTATTTTCTATTTAGATTTATAAACAAATATTATAATTTCATTTCTGTCAGTAAAAGTAACATTATTAATTTTTATTTTATTTTAGTTGTGAATTATTATTCCATAAAATACATGATTTTTTTCGAGATTTGGGATGAAAAAGAAATAAGATTTAATGCTTTGTTATCGTAATTACATACATACCCGTCTTTAATATGCTTCCCTGGGAAGTCACCTGCTTGAGACAATGCTGATCTCCAAGCCTGCATTCTCTGTGATTCTTTTCCAATCTTATTTTCTTGTGCCTTCATGTGTTTTCCGAAGCTATTTCTCTCGTGCCGTATATCTGAGGGATTTACATGGTAAAACACTGGGTAAACAAGCTGCTTCTTCTCCTTCATCTTGCTGCGTTCTATGATCCTAACAAGTTCATCCAGACACCATGTGGAAGATGCATAGTTCTCAGAAAACACAACGATCAAAATCCTAGATTCTTCAATGGCCTTCGACAGAGCAGGTGAAAGACTTTCCCCTATCCTCATGTTCTTATCATCCCTGAAATCTTTTATTCCCTTCCTACCTAACTCTCTACGCAGATGCCCAATAAAATTGTACCTTATATCTTCCCCTCTAAAACTGATGAACACATCATATGTGAAACCAAGACACTCTTCTTCCTCACCATGTTTTCCCATGTTACAAACAAGCCAAAACTACTCTAAGGATGATCAACTACTTTGATCAATTTAGTGTGTTGTGATTAAATACAGTGTCTTACGCGGATACACGCTTTCCTGTAATTATTACAAGATGTCCCGACCAAGATATACTAATGGGAAGATAAATAATTTACGTGGTGCATATTTAATGTGTTTTAAATTGCACAGGACTAGTATCTTGACCCGTGACCCGTGTAATGCACGGAAATTTTTTTAAAATATAATATTTACATGTATTACATTAAATTTGTTTTTCTCCCGTATATTAAAATTAAATGAATTGGTAGAATGTATGATAATTATAAATCAAAATTACATCAATTATTAATAAATAATACACTACAAGAAAATCATGAAATAGAAACCAATTTTAGAAACAAAAATAATTAGTTGTTATAGTGACTAAATTAAAAACTATTTTAGGGACTAAATAAATTTTTGGTTTCTAAATTAATTTTTATTATTGTTAAATAGTTTCTAAATTGGTATCTAATTAGCAACCAAAGTTTTTGCTACCAAATTTAGAATCTAAATAATTGATAGTTAAAACTTTGGTTGCTAATTAGATACCAATTTAGAAACTATTTAACAATAATAGAAACTAATTTAGAAACTAACTTTTTTTTTAGTTTCTAAAATGGTCTCTAATTTAGTTATTATTACAACTAATTATTTTGGTTTCTAAAAAATGGTTTCTATTTGATGATTTTCTTGTAGTAATATAAAAATAGATAAAATTGACGAAAAATAAAAGTAATATGACCAAAATTATTGATCAATTTAGGATAATGATAGAGTCTCTCCTTTAAATATCAGATTTTCATGAAGATTTGTAATGTTACAAAAATAATTAAATAAGACTTATTAAATACAAAATCAACTCATTGTCAATTATTTTGGAAGTGTTTTTCTCAATCAAAATTATATCATAGACGATGTTTTGTATATTCCTTGCTTCAATTTTAATCTTCTTTCAGTAACAAAATTGATTGATAAATTATCTTGTGTTCTTACTTTTGACTCTAATGGTTGTCACATTCAAGACAAAAACTCCTTGAAAATGATTGGCTCTGCTAAGATGCAAGATAGACTTTATATACTCAGGATCCCATCTTGCTAGAAACTTAAAATCAAACCCATCGAATCTACACACACCATCAATATTGTTAATGTCAGTGCTAGTGATCTAGAAACCCTTTGGCATTTTCGATTAGGTCATATTTAAAATAAATGTATTGATGTTATCAAGAATAAATTTCCTTTCGTTAAATATAACAAATATTTTGTTTGTGATGTTTGTCATTTTGCAAAGCAAAAAAGGCTTTCATTTCCTATTAGTACATCTAAATCAAAAAAATGATTTGATTTGATTCATGTAGATATTTGGGGACCATACTCAATACCATCAATTCATGGTCATAAATATTTCTTGATCATAGTTGATGACTATTCGAGGTACACATGGATTTTTCTTTTAAAACGCAAATCTGAAGTTGTTAAGGCTTTGGAAAATTTTGTTGTTTTTGTTCAAACACAATTTGAGACAGCGATAAAAATAATAAGAAGTGATAATGAGACTGAATTTTTCATGACTATTTTTTTTTGTCAATAAAGGAATAGTACATCAAACATCATGTGTCAATACTCCACAACAAAATAGTATAGTTGAAAGGAAACATGGTCATTTATTAGATGTAACAAGAGCTCTTATGATACAATCTCATTTACCCAAAATTTATTGGTCATATTCTGTGATACATGCTATGCATATTATAAACATGCTTCCCACACTTGTTTTAAACTATTCTTCTCCTGATGAAATGCTTTACAAAACTGATGCAAATTTTAATGGATTAAAGGTGTTTGGTTCTTTATGTTATGCTAGCACTTTGTCAACAAATAGAAGAAAATTCGATCAAAGGGCATCAAAATGTGTTTTTATTGGTTTTAAAAAAGGGACAAAAGGATATATTTTATTGAATATTCAATCAAGATAAATTTTTGTTTATAGGGACGTTGTCTTTTATGAACATGTTTTTCCATATCAAAGGGTTCAAGATACTAGCAATGAAACTAACAGTCCTGACATTTATGATCAAATTTTGTTTGCTGAAGATCAACCTGTCTTGAGTCAGCCATCACAAGCCATTCTTGCACCTTGTGATAATAACTGTGAGTCACACATTGAGGTTCCAGAAGAAGTTTGTTCCCATATAGACCAAAACCTCAATGAAGATCATGACATAGAACAAAATTCTGAATCAGATCAATCTGTCCAAATGAGTACAAGAATATAAAGACCACCTGAGTATTTAAAGGATTATCATTGTAATCTTAATGTTTCCAATACATCTTCAAGAGTTAAATATCATTTGAATTATGTTTTGTCTTATAAAAATTTATCACCTTCTTACAAATCTTTTGTTATGTCTCTTTCTTCACATGTTGAGGCAAATACTTATTTTGAAGCTGTGAAACATGACTGCTGGAGAAAAGCTATACAATGTGAGATATTTGCTTTAGAGTCAAATCAAACTTGGGAGACTCTTGTTCTGCCTAAGGACAAAGCTACCATAGGTTCCAAATGGGTATTCAAAATAAAATATAAGGTTGATGCAGACAATTGAAAGGTATAAAATATTTGCTTATACTGGAAGTGTTCCTTTCATAGATATTCAAGCCTACAGAAGATTGATTGGAAGGCTTATGTATCTCACTAATACCCGACCTGACATAACATTTTTTGTGCAACAACTTTCTCAGTTTCTTGCTAAGCCTACAATTGCTCACTATACTGCAGCGATTAGAATTCTCAGATATATTAAAGAAGCTCCAAGTCTTGGTTTATTTTTCTCTTCCAACACTTATGCTCATCTCAAAGCCTTTTGTGATAGTGATTGGGGCACCTGCAGTGATTCAAGACAATCAATGACTGGTTTTAGTGTGTATCTTGGTAATTCTCTCATATCCTGGAAATCAAAGAAGCAAAACACGATATCAAGGAGTTCTTGTGAAGCTGAATACAGGGCAATGGTCACTGTTACATGTGAAATTCAATGGCTAACTTATCTTCTTCAAGATTTCAAAGTTCCTTTTGAGCAACCATCTCTTTTATACTGTGACAATGACTCGGCAAGATACATTGCAACAAATCTAGTGTTTCACGACCGTAAAAAACATGTTCATACCAACCAAATTATAAAGGAGAAGAAACTTGTTATTACAAAAAAAAAATGATTATAAATTGTTAAATTCATCTTCATATATTAGAACAAAGAGAAGAAGTAAGAATAGTTTTGAATTACAAAATTTTCATACCACATATGTATGACTGTAAGATATTTTCATCTTCACATATTAGTGATCAGTACGCTTGCCCCCAGACTCGAGGAATGTTTACTTTATAAGAGTCTAAATGTGACTGTTGGGTGCTTCGATGTATGAAGTGACTTCTTGTCCTTCTTTGAAGGCTGACTGAACGACTTTATTGCTTTTGATCTTTTCAGTAGTTGTTTGAATGCCTTTATGGACACTTGTATAGTTTTAAACAATGTATGTTGAATGATCGTTAGGACTAAGATCCTTTGGACGTCGCTCAGGCTTTTGAATTGCTTTACAATTTTGAATGCCAAGTGCATGCTGGAATCAATACAACTTAAATAAGCCGATTCTTTAATAGATTGAATGCTGACCTGATACTTGAATCAAAATAATTTAAATATGTGGAGCCTTTAACAGATTGAATGCTGACTTGATACTGAATCAATATGATTTAAATAAGTTGTTTTGAGCTTCAGATAGGTTGAACACCGATCGAATGTTGAAGATTGTTATTTTAATACAATTTCCTTAATCGAAACAAACTTTATTTTAACCGTTCGGGAGGGATTGCCTCATGGGGGCAAAGCTTCCTTAGCCGAACGATATTGATTAAGGATATCGGTAAGGATTGTCGTTTTAAGGCAAAACTTCCTTAACTGTATAAGAGCATTGCACGTTGGTTCGGGAAGGGCTGCTATTTATTAAGCAAGTTGCCTTGGTCGAAGAGTTTGTTTGAAAATGGCTGCTAATTGTTAAGCAAGCTGCTTTGGCCGAAGAGTTGCATGCAGTGTCGCGTTCGTTCGACAAGGACTGCTAATTGTTAAGCAAGTTGCCTTGACCAAATGATGTTTGGAATTTTGTCATAATTGAAAACTTTTTAGATGTGTGGAAGTTACAATGAGATGAGGAAGTCTTCACTTGTTGTCCATACTCCAACGATCATGTGTAAGAGCATAAAATATATCAGTGCTGTATGTATTGCATAAAATAATACTTATCTTATTCTTGGGGGTCATCCTTTAATTATAGAGTTTTGGCTGATCTCCTATCATTAGTCTTTTTTCAACAAAATAATATCACAACATATTTAAATATTAACAATCACATCTGTTATCTTCATAATACTATGATAACATATTTAAATAATAGCAATCATATATGTTATCTTCAAAATAATATGATAACAAATTTAAATAATAACAATCATATCTTTTATGTTTAGAATAATATCACAAAAGATTTAAATAATAACAATAATATCTTTTATGTTTAAAATAATCACAAAATATTTAAATAATAATAATCATATCTTTTATGTTTGGAATAATATCACAAAATATTGAAATAATAACAATCATATCTTTTATCTTCATAATAATATCACAACATATTTAATGATAAAAATAATTTTTCCGATTACCTCACATCGGGTTTATATTCGATTAAGATCATATCGGTCAATGTTCAAACCTTTCCAATTAGGAGGAATTTGTGCTTCCATGATTTGATCAGTAAAGGAATGTCCTTTAAGTTTCTCTTCCAAAATAATATTGTGTTTCGATTGGTGAAGCCTGGATGATTGATGAGTCTGAGTTTAAAGGATGGTCGTCTTCTATTGATTACGTGTGTCCTCAGATTTGTTTGGGGAGGCGGGTCTTCTAGCTTCAGGATATGGCTTTTGGCCCTTGGTTCAGGTATGATCCCGACCAGTTGTTGTTGGTTCATTTGATCATTCTATTCTCAGAGGATTCATATCTCCTTCTCGTTCTTCTGGCGCATGATTCGCATCTCCTCCTTGTTCTTTTGGACCATCTTCGCCATCTCTTTATAAGGTCTGGAACATAGCCATTTTCTTGGCCTCCATCATTTTCTCGCCTTCCATCTGCCTTGTTAATACCATTTGCTACTCTTCAATACTATTTTGGCTCCACGATGGGCGCCAATTGTACTTGTATAGACTGGTAGGGCCTAGATAGTACATGGATTTGGATGTAATAATTGTCTTTGATCTCTCGATCGCTCCTCCTTCATCCTTCTCGTACTCGCTCCTTCGTGCCTGGTCGGGAGTTAACTTGCAAAAGGTTCTCCAACAATCAAATAAGTACTCTATGTTAAGAGTGTATAATGAAACTGATAAAAAAGTACCTTACTCCTCTATAAAGGGTTTATTTATAGTATTTGGTTATGGACCCTCTTTTACGATAAGCCAAATCTATTAAATATTAGTGATAATTTATTTATAGGGAGGTTCCCTGATTTCTCGAGATGTTACTCGGATTTGGTGGGATGTGCCCCTGATTCTCAGGGAGTCTCTGTAACTGCCTTAAATGCTATTTATTATAACTACTTTAAATATATTCTAACCCTACTTAAATGCTTCGCCTGCACTCTCCATTTATGAGCTGCCTGTTGTATCTTTGCTCTGCCTTTTAGCTCTTTTATGGTATCCAACTGAAAACCCCACCCCTTTTTCGATGCTTCCTGTGAGAAATCCTCCACTCGCTTAGACGGGATTTCCTGTGAATAACTTTACTATCATCTTCCTACTCTTTTTGAACAAATTTTAAAAATATGATTGGACATGTAATTTTATGTTCTAACATTATGTTAATATCATGCTACTATGTACTAACATTACGCTATGTTTTTAGATCATTACTTTCCTTCATTATTTTGCTTAACATATCGCTATGGAATGTATACAAATATTAGTCCCACCACTATGCACAACACTTGATAATCATCGACATGCCAACATAAAGTTATGTTTATATACATATTCATAAAAATGATGTTTCCTTCATGGTTTTTTTCTTCAAGTGGATCGAGATCATGCTCGACACCATGGAGGGTTAAGACCTTTTCATGGTTTTCTTTCAAGTGGTCTGAGATCATGCTCGATACCATAAAGGGTTAAGACCCTTTCATGATTTTTTCTTCAAATGGACCGAGATTATGCTTGGCACCATGGAGGGTTAAGACTCCTTCATGGTTTTTTCCTCAAGTGGACCGAGATCATGCTCGACACCTGAGATCATGCTCGGTACCATAGAGGGTTAAAACCCTTTCATGTTTTTTTTCTTCAAATGTAAAAGCATAACACTTTTATCGATCCCTTACACATTGTACTCCTAACAATCCTGAACAATCATATCTATAAACCCCTGAAATAATTCGAGTCGTATATAAACATAAAGCAAAATAATAAATTGTTTAACAATACACTAAATCCACACTAAATCCAAACCATATTAACTATAATAAAAACGCAGATTCGCCACATTTCAAGTTTGCGGAATAACTCCACCATCCAATGTCTCCAAATGGTATGCTGCCCTACCGACCACCTCACAGATTCGGTAAGGCCCGATCCAATGAGGTGCCAACTTGTTGTCCTTGTTTATTTCCCCTGCCTTTCTTAGTACCAAATCCTTCTCTTTAAACTCTCTTGGAAACACCCTACTTAAATGCTTCGCCTCCACTCTCCTTTTCTGAGCCGCCTGTTGTATCTTTGCCCTGCCTTTCAACTCTTTTATGGTATCCAACTGAAAACCCCGCCCTTTTTTCTATGCTTCCTGTGAGAAATCCTCCACCTGCTTAGACGAGATTTCCAACTCGATGGGTAACACCACGTCACTGCCATAAACCAAACTGAAAGACATTTCTTTCGTAGTTGATTGCTTCGTTGTGTGGTATGACTATATTACCGCGGAAGAAGCTCGATCCACCTTTAGCCGCTCCTAACTTCTTCTTCAAACCCTACAATATTATTTTATTTGTTGCTTCTAGTTGCCCATTTATTTGAGGGTGCTATACTGATGAAAATATTTTTCGAGTTCCCAACTCTTCACACATGTGCCTCACTTTCCCTACTCGCAAATTGCGCTCTGTCCGACACCAATTCCCTTGGCACACCGAATCTACATACAATAGACTTTCAAATAAACTTAGATATTTTTTCTGTCGTGATGGTCGTTAGTGGCTCAGCCTCGACCCATTTTGTAAAATACTCAATTACAACCACAATGAATTTAAATTGCCTTACTGACATAGGAAAATGTCCTAATATATCAATTTCCCACTTCTGGAAGGGGCATGAAGAAATTATGGAATACAAATGCTTAGCTGATACGCCAATATTATTTGAATGCCTTTGGCACCTATCACATTTTTTGACATACCCAAGACAATCCTCCCTTAGCGTAGGCCAATAAAACCCCGCCCTAATTATTTTTAATGCCAATGATTGTCCGTCAGTGTGACTCTCACAAACACCCTCCTGCACCTCCTCCATGATCCTATTTTGTTGTAGCTCCCCAACGCATCGTAATAACGGTATTGGGAAGCCTTTTCTGTACAACACCCCATTAACGATGACATACCGTGTTGCATTTTTCTTAATAACTTATATTCCTCTGAATCCAATTGTTCCTCCCCTTCCTTCAACCACTCTTCATAAACATCCATCCAACTTTGCTTACCTCTTATTTCCAATACCTCCACCGTCACACTTGGTGATTCAAGGTTCTCATGAATGACCGACCAATGATTTCCCGACCTCTTGGTACTTGCCAATTTCGACAAAAAATCTGCTTGAGCATTCTGGTCTCGAGAAACATACATCAACCCAAACTCTTCAAACAAGACCACCATGGAACGCACCTTGGCCAAATATTTGACCAAATGCGAATCCTTAGCTTGGAAATTTCCTACTACTTGCACGGTTACCACTTGAGAGTCACTCCTTACTATCATTCTTCTAACTTCCATATTTGTTGCTAAGTGCATCCCTACGATTAAAGCCTTGTATTCGGCCTGGTTGTTGCTTACTTTAAATGAAAATTTTAATGACTGTCCAACCAACACACTGTCCGACCCTTCCAATATCCAATCAGCTGGTCCTAGGGTCAACAATCAAACAATGACACATAAAATTTGGATCCACCCCTGGCATATCGTGCAATGATCATGCAAAAACACTCAAATTATCTCCCAAATACTCTACCAACCTCCTTTCTTCTTTTTCCTCCAACTTGCTACCTATCTTTAAACTTCTCCCCCCATCCGACTTTATGACCTTAATGTCTTCCATCGGTTGTGGCTGTTCATCCTTATAATCAACCCTTGGATCTCACTCTACCCCCTCCAAATTCCTATCCTCCCGTTCTACCTGCATACATCTCCTTCTATTTTTAGACTTCCTTTGTAACACTTTCTTGCTGCCCTCTGATATACTATTAACACCCCAATTGTCCCCTCATCCATAGGATACTTCACATTCATATGGATCGATGATACTATTGCTCCTAACTTATTTATTATCGGTCTTCCCAACAGTTCATTATAAGAAGAAGTGGTGTTTACAATCATGTACCTTATTATAATTGATTTGGCCTTCTCTCCTTCCCCAAACATCGTCTTGGCCTCAAGATACCCCCGAACTTGCACCGGGTCGCCCGAAAATCCAACCAAAACTCTGTCATATGGTTCCAAATCGTCCAACGATCCTCCCATAGTGATAAAATCATCCTAAAACAAAATATCTGTTGAACTCCCTTGATCCACTAGCACCCTATGAATTTTTCGGCTCCACATTACCACCGATATCACCACAAGGTCATTAGCATGTGGGAAACGTCATTTAAGTCGTCCTCTATAAAGTTTAAAGACGACATACACACTTCCTCGATTGACAAAACCATCACCGACCGAGCACTTGATCTACCGCCACCCGAGAATCCTCCCGAAATTGTGTTCAATTCCCCTAACGTTGGTTTCTCATGATTACCTTCCACCTACCTCCCTCCTCAACTCTTCCTTCCTTATCCGATCCTTCTTTTTTTCTACCTGTCTCTCCTCCCCTCCTTCTCTTGCCATGAAAACTTTTAACAATCCCTGTCTTAGCAACCCTTCAATTTGCCTTGAAAGGATGTAACAATCTCCAGTTCATGCCCGTATGTTCTATGGAAGTAACACCAAACATTTTTGTTTCCTCCCATATGTTTTGTTGTCTTTTCTGGGAAGCACAAAAGTCTAGTCGTGTTCACATCTTTAACAATTTCCTCCTGAGATGCCACCAATTTTGGTGACACCCACTCCGGTCTTCCCAACCTCCTTTCATTCACTGGTTTAAAACCTCCATACGACCCACCAAACCTCCACTTATCCCTTTTCCCTTTCAAAGGTTTGCCTCTATTACTGACAGGTTGTATACCGACCACCGACCCTTCAGTCCTCATTTCTTCATCTAACTTCTTTATGGTAAACTCTTCTACTTTTATGTGAGACACTGCCTTAATGTTGATGGCTGTCATGTCTTCTAGTCTTCTTTGGACTAGTGACTCACCAAATGTTCCTACCCTAAGCCCTCTAATAAAGGCTTCCACAAACATGCCTTCATTAGGCATAGGAATTTGTACCACCACCTCATTGGAACGCTGCAAAAACTGTTTTATTGACTCATTTTTCGCATGTTTTACCTAAAACAAATCTGCCACCTCTAGAGGCTTTGCTTTGTTTGCTACAAAGTGGGCAACAAACAACCCGGTGAAGACTTCTAGCGACATGATGAATACACCTAGCATATTACTAAACCAATTCAGCGCCATTCCAACTAAAGTGCTAGCCAACATCTATCGGACAAACTCTGGTCCTCTACAAATCAACATCTGATGTGAGCATTAGGATCCTGCTTTCCACTGAACATCCCCATTTTTGGGAATTCATAACCCGAAGAAATTGGCTCTCCCAAGATTTCTTCTGAGAATGGTTGGAAATCTGTCTCCACCTCCTACTGTCATTGACCCTTTATATTCTGGCCCTCAATTTGCCGTCGAAGCTCCTCATTTCTCCTTTGTATCATTTCTTGCACTCTCGCAGATTCCTCCATCCTAGCCCTCACTTCTGCACTCTCCCTCCTGAAATCCTCGTGAGCCCTCCTGAATTCTTCCACCCTTTCCTCATTTTGCCTCCTCATAACCTCCATCATTTCCATCAGAACATGAGTTGCATCAAGCAGTGGCGCTCCATTCGCCTCTTCCTCTGGTGCCGCTCTTCGTGTGCCCCGCATAATGCTCAGTAATTTGTAACTAAAATTGATATGGCATAGGAAAGTTTTACTTGTCCCACGGTGGGTGCCAAAATGTTCTAGATAAGAGTATTAGTGAACTCAAACCTAGAATATTTAGAGTGACAAAAAATAAGTGTACTCTTAACTTAGTAAGTGATCTGTCTTTTCCTCTTGTGTACCCTCTAATATACTAAAATCTCTTCGCTACCTATTATGTATCCAACCTTCTTATTGGCCTGATTCTATAATAAATTGCGCTGATGACCTTAATTACACCAATTGGTTCATGACCTTAAAGTTAGACGATTCACGATGCTACACTAATAAAGTAGTGTGTACGGAAAAAAGAGTCGTATAACGATACAACTTTAACTAATAAATAATAAAAAATTACTTTAATTGCCACTTTTATGCAAAATGTTATCTCCCAGTATTGAGGAAATTATCTCTAATTAATAGGAACCATTGTATAAACTATTTTGACTTGCAATGCAAGCTCGATTTTGCATTTTATTTATTTATTTATTTATTTTAAATTGATTTGTTTACAAATAGAAAATAACATTATTTTTTTAGATTTTTAAGGTTACACACATCATTACAAAAAAGAAAGAACATTTCCAAAAAAAAAAACAATTGACATAGAGAGTACAATTTAACGACATTATCTTGTTGAACACAATTAACGTAAGCTCTCTATATTTTATAAAACTTTGTGTTTTTGAATTTAGAATGCAAGTTAGGCTATATAGCCGTACAAACCCAAAACAAAAATAAGAAAATATCACACCTGCACCCACTAATTCATGTACAAAATAATGGGTGGTTTCCTAACAACCATATTCCTAATAATTAGGCTAGTAATTAACCACTTATTTGATGACTTTTTACGGCAAGTGCACCGCGTTTGTCAGAAGTAATAATTGTCTCTAAGGACGGATATCAATCCCACAAGGAACACTGAATTATCGAGTACAATAATCGCTAAATATAAAAACAGAACAACTAAAAGAGTTTTTGAATTAATTGTGTTGGCATTGATCAATAAGAAAACAGACAAAGAATTAGTTGTTTCAATTGGAAAAATAAGGATTAGTTTCATCTCTCTCACCCTTAAGTATTTTGATTAGCATGTCAATATTAAGTTCTTTGATTGAAATTGATGCCCGTATAAAAATAATTTATATCGATTCCTCGCATATAAAATCCTTAAGAATGTCCCCTAACTATCGATCCCTCGCATAATTATAAGAACAACTTAGAACGAAGCTCAGACGTTTAATTGCAATTAACATTTCAAGTCTATTCCTAGCACTCAAATATGTTAAGTATTGTTGTTTAGGTCCAAACCCTAAAAATACCTCCCGGTCAGATTTAAGATTCTCAATTTGTCACGGAAAATTAAAAGTAAAACAACAATACCAATCATCAATCAAGAACTGAATATTAATATATAAGATATCATCTCAATACATAAGAGTTTGAGCAGATTACCCAATCCTAAAGGGTAGAATTAGCCACGCATACTTCTAGCACCTTCCATTCTCCCAATTGGGTTACAATTCACTTTATGGTGTTTTCCTCTCAATCTGGCACTCTAGGGTTGAGCCTCTAGCCCTCTATTTATCCTAGTTTTCTAGGGTTAGGTTGCTTCATGTGTCACGCTAATGGGCTAAATGATAAAACATAAAAAAACCCAATATTTCTTTGCATCTTTTTCCATTCTGGGACCTTCCGGCTTTATCTTTTTAGCTCAAATTATTCTCCTTTATTTCAAATCTTCAATCTTTCCTATAAATCTGCAATTAACACCAAATTTAGGAATAAAATGCTCTTATTCAAATAAAGCTCATAAAAATGTAAAAAGGTATAAATTTATAAATTAGGGATTATTTTATATGTAAATTAGCAATAGATCCTCATAAGTGCCTATATTTTAATATGAAACATTAATGAAATTAAGCACTTATCAATAATGGGTGGTTTCCTAACAACTATATTCCTAATAATTAGACTAGTAATTGACCACTTATTTGAAACAGAAAAACAACTCTACTTAATTAAATAAATTAAAAAACAACAATTGAAATTCTAACTGCTGCTAACATTCCCTCCCTTAAACTAGATGCAATAGCATTTAGTTTAATTATGATGCTTCAATTATGCCCAACATATTGCGAAACCTTAAGAATTGCTCCAATTTGTGGGGCTTGGTCATGATATCAGCAACATGATCCTGTGAACTGTAGTAACTTAACTTGACAACTCCATACCAAAACGTGATAGCACTTCATGAACATATTTCTTCTGACATACAAAAATTCCATTTGAACTCTGCATAATTTCAACTCCAAGAGAATATCTCATTCTTCCTAAATCATTGATATCAAATTCAGACATCATAGATCTTCTAAACTAATCACATATACTGCAATCATTTCAGTATATATTAAATCATCCACATAAAGACTCACAATTAAAATTTTACCTTCCTCCTTTGATTTTGTAAACAATATATATTCACAAAGACATCTGTCAAAGCCATTACCAACAAAGTAAGCCTCTATCTTGTTGTACCAAGCTCTAGGTGATAGTTTAAGGCCATATAACGCCTTCTTTAATTTGTACACTTTGTCTTCTTCTTCCTTTTTCACAAAACCAGTGGGCTGCTGCACATAAATGTCCTCTTTAAGTTCACCGTGAAGAAAGACACTCTTCATATCTAACTGAAAAATAGTCCAACCATATTGTACTGTTGTTGCAAGTATTATACGAATAGTATCACGCCTAGCAACCAGAGCAAATACTTCTGTGTAATCTAGTCCATATTGTTGCGCATACCCTTTTGCTACTAGCCTTGCTTTGAACTTGTCTATCTCTTCATTCTCTTTAAATTTGGTTTTAAAGATCCATTTTACCCCAATTGGCTTCATTCCTCTTGGAAAATATGTAAGCTCCCAAGTCTGATTTTTCTCTATGGATTTCATCTCTTTCATCATTGCATCTCTCCATTTTTGTCTTTTGATAGCTTCCTCGAATGAAATTGGATCATCTCCGGTGACCATCATTACATTTAGGTCAGCATCATCAGATAGACCTTCTCCTTTTTCATAATCAATCATCCAGACCGGCTCTCTCCTATTCCTTCTAATCCTCCCTTCAACTGGAGTCTCATAATTGTTAGGAGGAGCATTGGTGCCTATGGAACTGTCCATAACATCCTCTTCATTTTGTTCCTCAATTTCTTGATCATCGTTATGATCCACAACATTCTCCTCACTCTGTTCTTCAGTGTCACTCATGTATTCCTCATCTCCTCCCCAATCAAGAATGCCCTGTTGGTATTCCTCATTCTGTTCCCAATTTCATCCCTTTTGTTCTTCAAATATCACATCCTTGCTTATCAGTACTTTCTTGTTGAGTGGATCAAACAAACGATATGCTTTGGATTCATCACTTACCCCCAGAAGAATACATTGCTTGCTTTTATCATCCAATTTCTTGGATGAAAGCGTTCTCAAACCATTGTAACTTAAATGACCAAGTCGATTGTGCCAAAGCTCATAATTATGCTTTAGCTCCACCTGAAAACAAGACTTTGTTGATATCATGGTGGCTGTCAGCACAAACATCCGATTCTCCTTCATCTTAACCTCCATAATCTGTCCTCTTTCAAGATGATAGACTTCACACTTCCCTTCCTTAATCAATATAGTCAAGCCTTTCTCTTGAAGTTATCCTACACTTAAGAGATTATTCTTAAGTTCAGGAACATAATACACATGTGAAATGACATATACGACTCCATTAATATTTAATTGAACACTTCCTTTTCCCATCACATCTATCTGAGCATCATTGCCAAGCTTTAATGTATTGTGATAGTTCTCATCTAACTTTGAGAACCACTCCCTGTTACCACTCATGTGATTACTGCATCCGGAGTCAAGAAACCATTCATCTTCCTTTTGTTGCTTAACATCAACGTGAGCCATTAGCAAAAGTTCATCCTCTTGTTCCACTGCATCTTCCACTTCAGCATAATTTATTTTCTTTTCCCAGGTAGGACATTCGTATTGAAAATGTCCAAGTTTGTGACATTTGAAGCATTCTATCTCAGCTTTGTTAAATGATTGTCTCCCTCTTCCTCTACCTTGGAAAGAACCTCTGCCTCTTCCTCTACCTTGGAAAGAACCTCTGCCTCTTCCTCCTTTATCTTCATTTGTAATTTGCAGTACTTGTTCTTCTTCTCCTTGATATGTCATTTTTTGCTCGTGAACCAAAAGACTGCTCTGCAATTCGTCAATGGTCATAGTGTCCAAGTTGTTGGATTCTTCAATTGAACACACAACGTAATTAAATTTAGGAATCATTGACTGTAAGATTTTTGCAGTAATGATATTCTCAAGCATGCTTTCACCACACGCCTTCATGTTTTTAGCAATTTTCGAAGTACGGGCAAAGTATGAGTTAACTATCTCTCCGTCCTTCATCTACAACATTTCAAAATCTCTTCGCAGGGCTTGTAATTGTGCTCTCTTCACTCGAGTAGAACCTTGAAATTTTTGCTTCATAGAATCCCATATGTGTTTGGATGTATCATCATTGAGGATAGTATCTAAGATTTCTCGATCAATGGCTTGATACAGATAGTTCTTTATCTTTAGATCTTTCAATCGTTGTTCTTCCATGAGTTTGAGTTCTACTTCTGATGCAGTAGCTTTATTTTCTACTTATGAAATCCCATGTTCCACCAACTGCCAATACTCCTTAGAACGTAGAAAATTTTCCATTAATTTTGCCCAATGATCATAATGCCCATCAAACTTGGGAATTGCAGGTTGCACATATTAGCTGGAATCTGCCATTTTCGATATTTCCTTCTTCTTAGAAGGATACTGATGTTGGCACACACTTACAACTGTTTCTCTCACACTCACACTGATGTTATCAAACACTCACACTCACAGCTATTTCTCTCACACTCAAGTTCTGGATCAGGCCCCTTATAAAGGAGTTCTGATACCAATTGTTGAACACAATTAATGTAAGCTCTCTTTATTTTATAAAACTGTGTTTTTGAATTCAGAATGCAAGTTAGGCTATATAGCCGTACAAACCCAAAATAGAAATAAGAAAATATCACACCTGCACCCACTAATTCATGTACTGAATAATGGGTGGTTTCCTAACAACTATATTCCTAAAAATTAGGCCAATAATTGACCACTTATTTGAAACAGAAAAACAACTCTACTTAATTAAATAAATTAAAAAATAACAATTGAGATTCTAACTGGTGCTAACATTCCCTCCCTTAAACTAGATGCTATTGCATCTAGTTTAATTCTGATGCTTCAATTATTCGCAGCCTCATCGTTGACACGTTCATCAGTTTTTGTGTCCGAGTGGAGTGCAAGTAAGATGACAAGTGCTTCAAGGATTCCATCCCTGAGTGCATTCAAGTATATTACACTCATCAAATCCTCAAACTCCTCTGATTTTTGCCACCTTTCAACCAAACCATAAAACAGCCTCTCTAATTCTTCACCTCTTCCTTTCAAAACACCATTAACATGCTCATACTCTGCCACATGATCAAGGTCGTCTTGTCTCTTCCCAACAAACTCATCATATTGAATGTTGAATTTCTGAATCAGTTCATCATATGGATTTTTGGAAGAGCTCGCTGTGTTCTGAGCAGCATTTTCATTTTCCTTTTCAAGTAGTGCAAATCTGTTGCCCAGAACTTGATTTACCTCCTTCATCTTCGAGAAGAGTTTACTCTTGACCTCGAATTCCGACGTACTTTGTTGATTCATCATCATGAACATTTGCATGAGAGGGTCATGAGAAGGAGGAAGTGTCACTGTAGTCCAATCCAATTGTGGAATCCTCTGCTTTGGTTCTGGGGGTGATACAAAAGCTGTATTTATCCCTCTCCTATTTGCCATTGTATTTAGTGTTTCCCACACGTCCAAATCAGGAAACCTCAACTTTGCTTCCAAGAGTCCACCGCAAACTCCACTCAAGTATGTTCTATTTTCAGCTGAGGGTATTATCTCCATCCCTTTAGCTGAGGGTATTATTTCTCTTGACTCTTCCCAACAAACTTATCATATTGATTTTTCCCAGAGCTGGCTGTGTTTTGAGCAGCATTTTCATTTTCATTTTCAAGTTGTGCAAATTTGTCACGCAGAGCTTGGTGTTCCTCCTTCAACTTCCAAAAGAGTTTACTCTTGACCTCCGGTTCCAAAGTACTTTGTTGCTTCATTACCATGAATATTTGCATCAGAGGGTCGTGAGGATCCAAACGTAGTCCCTGTAGTCCAATCCAAACGTTGAAGCCTCAGCTTTGCTTCAGTGGATGATCCAAAAGTTTCTGTAATTCCTTTCCTTTTTGCCACAGTATTAATTGTTGGCCACATGTCCAAATCAGGAAACCTCAGCTTTGCTTCTAAGAGTCCACTGTAAATTCCACTTATGTATGTCCTACTTTCAACCGATGTTTGCACTTTCGCTTCAGGGCTCCATCTAACCCTATAACCCTTCTCCAAAGAAGCTCTTCTACTTTCAACAATATCAAGAGAAGGAAATCTATTCTGTGCCTCAAAAAGTCCATCCGTCATTCCTTCATCAAATATCTCTCTCACTATTTCTACCATCTGATGATCATAGCCTTCCTCCTCACTTCCCGTATGGCCAGAGGTTGAAGCTTCTTCTACATTACGCAGTTTCAGTGGATCCTTTAGTGTTACCAACGCTAGATCACCTATGATAGTAACTTTAGGCTCTCCATCATCATTTTTTATCTCATCTAGAATCTGCCTCAGCTTGGATCTTCTAAAGCTGACCCTTTTGATTTTAATGCATCCTCAGCATCCTGGGATATTCTCTTTAGTTCTCCCAATACAATATGCATGCAATCGTCTTTAGCCATTCCTTCAAACCCCCTTCTTTCTTTGCTGTCCTGCCATTTTTTAAACGTCTTCTTAAATGATTCGTCCAAACCTAGACTCTCTATGATCATTTTATATTCCTCCCTATCATCTTTTGTAGGAACTATTGCCAGTGGCATCTCGTCTGAATACACGGGATCGGGAGAAGTGAAGAGGAGATCATCCATTTTGGTTTTGTCTTCTTCATACACAAAAGCTCCCCAACCACTTATCACAAAGGAGGAAGTGGCTTTATACGCAATCTGGACCAGATTCCACTCCTCCTCCAGAAGTGCGTCAAGGCCAAGCCACTCCTTGTCACTGAACAAAACTCGTAGATCAAAGATCAAGATGTGTTCTGCTTCAATTCTGAATTTGCGACACCCTTTGCAAGGAACATATCGACCGTTGATAAGTAAACGCAGATCAACAACGCGCAAATTTGTCCCTTTCACTCTCATCTTGGAAGTGGAAGATCATGGCTAGAGCAATGTTAGGGAACTTGCGACGAACCCAGAAACGAGGATTCCTTTCGACCCCCACATAGTTAAACCATTCTGGAATCTCAGTTGTATATGGCATCACCACTTCTAATCCATGTACCCCTTCCTTCACCTATCAAATTATTATAACACTTTCAATTGTAACTTCTACATTTATTTTAGAAAATTTTGTAAAATATTATTTTCCTAAAATAAAGGTACAAGATTTAACTTAAGTAATAATAAGTCATGATACCTGACGCCATAACATGTCTGATGTCTCTCTAGTTAACTTGAAGCAAAATCTTGCGTCTACTTTTTGAACAGTTGACGACAACTTTGAAATTTCTTCAAGGTTGAAACAACGATGAACATCAAGAATTGTCAAGTTAGTGAATTCAGGAATTTTTTTAAGCTTCTTACATTCAGTCAAATCGAGACTTGTCAAGTCACCACATTCCTTGATGGATGAAGGGATACAAACAAAATTATTCTCTGAAGCAATCAATTCTTCTAATTTTGGAAAGTAGCAAAAAATTGCATGAAGATCTTCATTAGACAAGTTACCATTTTCGACATTCAGTGATCGTAATTTTGGACGAACATTGGCTTTTGAAGGGTTTTGCACCAAACTTCTGAAGGATTCTCGAAGTTTGGCGCATGCTTCGATTTTGAGGGAAACAACATTGGGCAACATGAATAGGCTACTTGGTAGATATTTAAGTTCCCTGTTATTTGATATGTCTATACAAACAAGCCCAGTAAGCTTACCAATGGATTCTGGAAGCTCTTGAATAGCAGTATTTATCATATAAATCTTCAATGGCTTTGTCATTTCTTGCCTTATCTCTGGGAAGTGACCAAGGCTTTCACATAAATTAAGGTCAAAGAATTCTAAAGACGGTAGAAACATTTCAGACATGAAATTTTTGAGTTTTGTGCAATCTGAAACACTTAAATGAGCAAGACTTTTCAGGAAACCAACAGATCCATGTACTGCAGTTAGCTCTCTACAATGATCAAGTCTCAGTTCTCTTAGATTCTGAAGTTCAGACACATCAGGTATTTCTTTGATACTTTGGTTATATGAAAAGTCCATAATAGTCAAGCATGGAAATTTCTGCCAAATGGAAAGTCAATAAAAATTATTATTTGCAACATTTTGAGTTATTAACTTACTAATGTGAATAAAATATGGAAGTTTTTGTTTAATGAAAAATTGAAACTTAAAAAATAGGAAAATATGATGTAGAATTGTACCTTAAATGGCTCTTCCAATGTTAGACGACTTCGAGGCAAATTGAAAACAACAATTTTCTTCGGATGAAATTTTGGTGGGAAAGACTTTGAAGGATACTCTTCCCAGTCAAGCAGTCTTAAATGATTTGGTAAATGTTCAAGTTCAGATGAAAATGATGTGTTTCGAACAATGAGAATTCTGAGCCATTTCATCTTTTCAAACTCAATTCCACTCCAATTTACTTCTTCTCGCTGAGGAGGATCAAGCATAATCCCTTGAATCTTATCACTTCCCTTTAACACAAGTACAAAGAAACAACATCAATTGCATATTATCAGTAATATAAAATACTATAATGTATAAATCGAAAACAAAGAGAGTAAAAGGGTAGATGATTACATAATCTTCTGTTAGAATTTCAGTAACATCTTCATAATACCATATTCTGCTACGTTCACCAGGATTTGTTGATTCCTGCTTAACAATCTCTCTTCCCATATCTTGTATTAGATCATGCATCTTCAGGCAGTCATACTCGATAGTTATGAGAGACTTATTAAGAAGTACTTTCATGTTGGTTGTTGAACGAAATTCCTCAAGGATCATTTTCACATATTCCGTTCTCTCCCCTTTAAAGAAGCAAGCTATGTCCAAGAAAATTTGTTTGGCATTATCATCCAATCTATCGTAGCTTATTTTAAGCACATCTTGAATCTTTCTATTTGGAGTCTTCTCATATTCTTTCATTGCCATTTCCCAATCTTCTAAACTTTCATGAAAAGCAGCTAAATCAGAGCCTATGACTTTTAAAGCCAGTGGAAGACCTTTGGCGTAATCTACAGCACGCACAGACACATCTTCAAAACCTGTTTTAGGATAACTTTGTCTGAAGGCATTCCAACAAAATAGCTCTAAAGAATGTTGGTCATCAAGTTCTTTCATTTCATAAATATTTCCAACTTGGTGAGCAATTAACACATCTTTTTCCCTTGTCGTTACAATGATCCTACTACCTGAACCAAACCAATTACACCCTCCTGCCAACTTTTCTAACTGATCTTTATCACCAACGTCATCAAGAACCAAAAGAACTTTCTTTTTCTGAAGCTTTTCTTTTATTTCACGCATTCCTTTACTTGTGCTTCCCAATTCAGTTTCCAACCCCTCCAACATCTCAGATAAAAGTGTCTTTTGTAGATCTTCCATGCCATTGATTCTGTTTGATTTTTCTCTAACATCGGAAAGAAAACTTGCAGCATCAAAGTGTTGCACAATTTTGTTATACAAAGCTTTGGCAAGTTCCGTTTTTCCAATTCCACCAAGTCCATATATGCCCAACATTCTTACAGTTTTATCATCAGACTTCATGTCCAAAAGTGACATAACTTCTTCTATGCAGGCCTCAAGGCCAACAGGGTTTTGACCACTATATAAAGGTTTAGGAGTTATATATTCCTTGACCTTCCCAACAATTTCTTCAATACAATAGCTTTCATCATCCCTATGAGAGTAGAGTAGAATGTAATAATTAATTATTTGTTTGATATCATGATTTTTTTATTATTGTACTAAGTGATTGTGATTATTGTAATAGATAGTAAGCAATGATACTAATAGCAAGTAGCACAAAAGAATAATGATTACACATTATACAAAATTTACTGGAGATGAAAAAGTTAAAGAAATTTTATTCTAAACAAAAAATTCAATAATTTATAAAAAAATACCTAAATATAATATCAAATTCAAATAAAAAATGGATTTTTTTCAACTTTGTTTATTAGTTTTTTTATGTTTTAAATTGTTTTTTATAATGTTCAGAATTATACTTTATGACTAACAAAATCAATTAACACCCTGAAAAAATCTAAAATTTAAGATGTGGAATATTATATATAAGAAACTACACATGATATAAATAATATTACATCCCATTATAATTAAGATGTAGAATATTATATTTAACAAACTACACGTGATAAAAACAATATTACATACCATAAAGTATATTACATGAATCATTTTTGTTTGTGAAAAGTAAAGTTCTACATAAGATCAACTTACTTTTGGTTTTTAACCTTTTAAAAAAGGTTATAATTATTTTTTTAACTAAAATCATATTTTTTGGATGAGAGAAAAATTAAGAGAGGAAAAGTATTTTTTCTTTTAAATTTCCCTTACCAATTGTATTTTTTTTTATATCTAAGAAAAGGTAAGTCTTATGATAGTGATGTTAGTAATGACTTCCAGCAAAGTTCGAATATGAGAAATGCATTTAATATTAAGGACTTGGATCAATAAACAAGATTTTAGAAATAAAAATTCATCGAGATAGAAAAGATAGAAATGTTTTACTTTCTTAGAATTAAATATTAATGGTAAGTAAAACAATACTCACCTACGAGCACAATGCTTAAAAAAATCTAAGAAAGTGTTGAAGGAACCCAAGAGAACAACATGGTACTCATTGAGAAAATATTGTTAGAGTCTAAGGTGTTCAATAAACGCAATTGATGGTGGAAGTGAGAAACAACCAAGGTACAAAAAGACAATCGAGACTCTTTATGCTATGTGTGAAAGAACCTACTACAACAACGTTAATTGAGGTTAACAATTCATACAATTATAAACTTGTACCTGACTCTGCTATTAATAATAGAAATAGACTATTTTTGGTTACGAAATGGAAGTGTAGAGGCTATTAGGTTATGCGAATTGGGTTAGGAAATCAAAATTACATTTACAGAGTAGGATGAAAATATTTTAAAGATGATTGAGAAAACAAAGGAAAGAGAATGCAAAACGAAAATATTAAAGGAAGAGAAAAGACAATCCAATTAATGAAGATAATATGTTTAAACATTATAGGAGAATTGATTAATAAGGAGGAGGTTGGGGTAGTGTTCTTACAAGAAACCAAATTAGAAATAGTCAATAAAGAAAGATGCTACAATATAAGAAACAATGATACAGAATGGGAACATTTTGTAGTTGTAAATGGGGTACATGAAATTTTAATTAAGTGGCATAAGAATACTTTCATATGTGACATGTTGGGTATAAAGCCAGATCAATTGGGTTGGGCTGACTAGACACCATGTTTAGTGAGTGAGCTTAATCATTGTGTCCCTTTTATAATCTATATTTAAAGAGATCATTGTACTTGTAATTGGTGTACAACCAGACAGAAATGAAAACCTAATAGTTGTCGGTGTGGGTGTAGGTTGCAGTTGGCGACCGAACCACGTTAAATCTTGTATTGTTTATTTTCTGCAGTTGATTCGTGATTATGTGTGTTGCTTCTGCTTGCGTTTTTTCCCATCAAGTGGTATCAAGAGCTTTGGTTCGTTTACACACTAGAGATCCGATCAGCAGAAATTAATCGACGAGACGTGAAAATTGCGGCTGCAGTAGCGTCCTAAAGCTAGGGTTTCACAAAGGCGAGATTAACGTTCCAAAGTTAGGGTTTCGCAAGGGTTGAAGTAGCGTCTCAAAGCTAGGGTTTCACAAAGGCGACAACAACGTCCCAAAGCTAGGGTTTCATAGGCGCAATAGCGTCCCAAAGTTAGGGTTTCGCAGAGGCGACAACAACATTCCTAAGCTAGGGTTTCACAGGGACTGCAACGTTCCTAAGCTAGGGTTTCGCAAGGGCTGCAGCGACGTCCCAAAGTTAGGGTTTCACGGTGGCCCAGGATTCGCGACAGCCTAGACCTGCGACTCGCGGCAGGTGTGCAATGGTGTGGATCGCTACAAGAGTGGTGGCGGCTCGTGACGTTGTGCAGATGGCTTGCTCGTAGTAGGGTCGTGTCCAGGCAATGCGGTGGAGTGTGCTAATGTGACGACAGATCGCGTTTCGCGGCGAACAGGTGCAGGTGCTTATGGTGAGCGAGACGACACGAAGGTGCAGTGCGATGGCAGTGACGGAAGACGCAGGGTGGCACGTACATTTTTCTGCTGGTGCAGCAGTGACGGTGCGGTGCTAGGCGCGGGTGTGGCTGGTTTTTGCTGCGGCACGAAGTTAAGACAATTCAGTTACTGAACACATTAATAAAATGAATTCGATCTTAGCCAAACTTATGTCAGTGGGCATTAAGTTCGATGATGAAGTTCAAGCTTTACTACTGCTATTGTCTTTGCCTGACAGTTGGTCCGGAATGGTTACAACAGTTACCAGTTCAGTAGGATCCGATGGATTCACTTTTGAGAAGATTTGTGATCTCATTCTTGGCGAGGATGTCCGAAGAAGGAGTTTTGGGGAATTAGCTAGTGAATCACTATATGTCATCAGAGGTAAGAAAAATATCAAAGATAGTGGGAGCAAGAACAAAAAAAGGAGTCAGTCAAAGACTCGGGATTGCTCAAGTGTAACATGTTGGAACTGCAAGGAGGTGAGGCATTTCAGGAATCAATGCCCAAATGATAAATAAGTCAACATTGCAGAAGACTTCGTGGACGAGGACCTTTTAGCTTGTTGTGCGGATTGAAGTGTGGATTTCTAGGTCATGGATTCTGAAGCATTGCAAAATCTAGTTATTGGAGACTTTGGAAAGGTAAGACTAGCAGACAACAAAACTCTTGATGTTACGGGCATGGGTGACATAATGTTGAAGACACTAGTTCGTTTCTAGACTTTGAAGGATGTCAGAGTTGTTCTAAGCTTGACGAAAAGTTTGATTTCTGTTAGGCAAATGGACGAACAGGGACATGAAGTGAAGTTCGAAAATCAGCAGTGGAAGGTCGTCAAGGGAAATCTTGTCATAGCCTGCAGAAGAAAGAGAGGTTCGTTGTATATGGTCGGATTACCTTCTAAGGGAGTGACCATCCCAGTTCAGAAGATAAACAAAGTTTGGTTCACAAAATCTCGTGGGCAGAAGAGGGTCGTCTTTACAAGAGAGAAACCCAGAGCCACAGGTCAGATTCAGGATGAACGAGCATGGAAAGGTTCAGGTAGACCAGTCAGAGGTACTTATGGTAGTGGGAGCACGGGTCGTGCTTCAGTAGAGGTTCCTAGACGACAGTGGGTTAGTGATTGACGTGTTGAAACTTAGGGGAGTTTTAACGAAGTCTTCTAAATGATTAAGAAAGTTGGTGGCAACTAGAGGTGGAACATTGAATTTCGTCGACAGATTACAAAAGTACATGTACACAGTTGAAGCGCAGGTGAACATTGTTTCGTGACTTCAAGTGGGAGATTGTTAGGTATGAAGTCAAAACCAATTGGGTTGGGCTGACTATACATCATGTTTAGTGAGTGGGCTTAATCATTGTACACAGTTGAAGCGCAGGTGAACATTGTTCCGTGGCTTCAAGTGGGAGATTGTTGGGTATGAAGCCAAGACCAATTGGGTTGGGCTGACTAGACACCATGTTTAATGAGTGGGCTTAATCACTGTATCCATTTTATAATCTCTATTTAAAGAGATCATTGTACTTGTAATTGGTGTGCAATAGGACAGAAATGAAAACCTAATAGTTGTCTGTGTGGATGTAGGTTGCAGTTGGCGACCGAACCACATTAAATCCTGTGTTATTTATTTTCTGCAGTTGATTCGTGATTATATGTGTTGCTTCCATGTGATTTTTTCCCATTAAAACATTGGTTAGAAATACAAGTTTTTTTAGGAGTTAAAGAAAGCTAGAAAAAGAATAATAGGTCAATAGTAATAGTGAATGTGTACTCCCTTGTAACTATAGTGATAAGATAGTAATGTTGGATGAAATAGCAAGATTAAGATAGGAAGAAGAATGCAAAATCTAGTGTGTATTGGAGAATTTTGACGGAATATGAAATTTAGATGAAAGAAGAGGTATAAATCAAGATGGTAGAGGTTAGAGGGATACAATAGAAATTAATGAATTTATAGAAAACACTGAAATCATGGATAGTAGTTAGAAAATTTACTTCGTATCCAAATGGAATTGCAAAAAGTAGGTTTCACAAAATTTTATTCAGGAGAGCGTTAGATCATTGTGTTATGGTGTTAAATTCCATACAAATATATTGGGATTTGAATCCATGACCTTGTAATGTATGGATGCACTAGTAAAGAGTCCACGAAAGAATAGCGGTGTTAGTGGATGTGGTATGGTCACTAAAATAAACATACAATCGAGGGTCAAAATCCATAAAAAAGACCAAAATTTCATCAATAATATGGTTGTCAGTAAATTTACCAGCAGAAAAAGTTCTGTCAATAATTATTAATATTATTAATTATTATTTTAAAAATAATATTTATCTTTAACAAATTATATTATTATTATTATTTCTAATTATATTAGCACATTATTATTTTGTTGCAAGTGGGACTTAAAACTGAGGATTAGTGGTAGGAGAGTCTCTAACCACTTGAATAAAGTGATGTCATTGTAATATTTTGATTTTTATTATGTTATTAATAATAATAATAATATTAAAAATAATAATAATAATATTATTATTATGAATATTATTGTAATTATTATTATTAATATATTATAATTATTGTAGTCATTATTAATATTAATATTGTTAGTATTATAATTACAAATATAAAACTAATAATAATAGTGGTAATAATTACAATAATAATAATATTATTAATAATAAAATTACTAATAATATTAATACTAACATTATTATTAATCTTAATATTAATAAAATTAATAATATTTAATAATTACAATAATAATAATAATAAAATATTAATAATTATAATATTAATATTAATAATATGAATAATAATTATAGTAATAATTCTAAATGTTACTATTACTAAAATTCACAATAATTTCAATAATTATAATAATTTGATATTATTACTAACACTACAAGAAAATCATGAAATAGAAATCAATTTTAGAAACAAAAAATAATTAGTTGCTATAGTGACTAAATTAGAGACCATTTTAGGGACTAAATAATTTTTTGGTTTCTAAATTAGTTTCTATTATTGTTAAATGGTTTTTAAATTGGTATCTAATTAGTAACCAACTTTTTTGCTACCAAATTTAAAATCTAAATAATTGGTAGTTAGAATTTTGGTTGCTAATTAGATACCAATTTAGAAACTATTTAAATATAATAGAAACTAATTTAGAAATCATTTTTTTTAGTTTCTAAAATGGTCTATAATTTAGTTACTATTGCAACTACTTATTTTAGTCTCTAAAAAGGTTTCTAATTTAGTTACTATTGCAACTAATTATTTTAATCTCTAAAAATTGGTTTCTATTTGATGATTTTCTTGTAGTGTAAATTCAATATTAGGCTAAGTAACATTCTCTTCTATTTCTATTAGTGATAATATAGTCCTAACAAGTGAGTTCACATAACTAGAAATTAAGAAAGCAATAGACAGTGTAAGAGTGATTAAATTTTGGGCAATGGCTATAAAATTGGCTTTACAAAGAAATTATGGGAGGTTGTAAAAGTAAAAATCATACCATCTACCCATTCTTTCAAACTCCTTAGTTGGGTGTATGTATAAGATAATATGTAAAGTGTTGTCTAGTAGGTTAAAACATATCTATCTAAGATGATTGAGAGCTACTAATCAACATTCATGATGAAGTATTTGATTAAAGAAAACAAGTAAAATAGATGCAATGATGACGAATGAATGGAAAGAGGAGGATGGGGAATTTTACAATGTAAATTACAAAAAGTTATAACATATTTGTAAGAAGAAAGACTCTAACATGTTTAATCTTTTCTAGAAGGTGAAGATGCTACCCTCAATACAACATTTTGCATGGAAGGTAATAAATATTAAATCGTGTAGCAACAAAACAAAAGAAAATTGGAGGAGTAAGGGAGTAATGATAGATAATGTTTTTTGCCCTATGTGCATATTAATGGAGCAATTCGTTAACCATTTATTCTTCAGATGTAACATTGTACGTTGTGTGAAATATGTGCAACAACTAGGTTGGAGTAAGTACTCTTATCACTACAAAAAAAAATCAGTATTATTTATGCATTTTTACCCATGAATCTGAACCCGTAGGTAAATTCAACATTATCTACATATATTACCCATGGATATTACTCACAGATTCTTAGTCTGTAGGTAAATTCAACATTACTTACTAATTATTACCCACAAATCTTATTACCTACCAACTTTTACCTACGGATCTCTATTACCTACCAACTATTATCATAATAATTACATACATAAATTAAAAATATTAATATAATATGAAGCATTATAAAATCATAATTAATATTCATAAATAATAATAACCATAACTAATTTATACATATTTTTAATATTATAAAATTAATAATATTAATAATATTTAATAATTTTTAATAATATTAATAATTTTAATAATATTTAATAATTTTAATAATATTTAATAATTTTAATAATATTAATAATATTAATAATATTTAATAATATTAATAATATTTAATAATAATAATAATAATAATAATAATATTTAATAATATTAATAATATTTAATAATATTAATAATATTTAATAATATTAATAATATTTAATAATATTAATAATATTTAATAATATTAATAATATTTAATAATATTAATAATATTTAATAATATTTAATAATATTTAATAATATTTAATAATATTTAATAATATTTAATAATATTTAATAATATTAAATAATATTTAATAATATTAATAATATTAACAATATTAATAATATATATTAATAATATTAACAATATTAATAATATTAACAATATTTAATAATATTAACAATATTTAATAATATTTAACAATATTAATAATATTAATAATATTAATAATATTAACAATATTAACAATATTAATAATATTTAACAATATTAATAATGTTAATAATATTTAACAATATTAATAATGTTAATAATATTAATAATATTAATAATATTAATAATATTTAACAATATTTAACAATATTAATAATATTTAACAATATTTAATAATATTAACAATATTAATAATATTAACAATATTTAACAATATTAATAATATTAAAAATATTTAACAATATTAATAATATTAAAAATATTTAACAATATTAATAATATTAATAATATTTAACGATATTAATAATATTTAACGATATTAATAATATTTAACGATATTAATTATATTTAACAATATTAATAATATTTAATAAATGATATTAAATATATGAATAATGTTATTAATTTTTATTTTATTAATTATTTTAATATTGATAATCATACTCATAAATATAATAATAATCATAACATGATAACAAAACTTGACTGGTGGAATGGTTAAATCTTCTATGAATATTTTTTCAAGGAACTTGAAATCACCTGCACCTGCAGTTTAGTTCTAACATTAATTATAACATTTATTATTTAAAATTTTAATTAATTGGGAGATATTAGTGTATATATGCCCAACAACTTGCATAATAATTTTCTTTCCCTCAAAGTTGTCACTCTTCCATTGAATCATTGTTGTCAAGTTAATTATTTTTTTATTTTTTATTTATTTTTATTTATTTTTTCCTGACCAATTCGCCCCGCTCCATCGCTGACCCGCGCGGATCGTGGATTATACGGGACGGGCTAATGTGGATTAGCGGATTGAAAACGTCAATCCGCCCTGCATTTTTTGCCGTAGACCGACCCGTATAACCCGTTCCACTTTGTCACCCCTAAATGGAGTCTAGACCTAAATGGAGTATAGTGATCATGCATTCTTATAGGAGGAACAGTAAATTGATTATCTGAGTTTGATAATGTTATAATTTTGTCTAGTACAAAAATTGAAAACATGCGAACTATCCAAACATAGGTCACTAACCAAAGAACTAAAACATAAACAACAAAAAGATTATTTTATTCTGATAGTCAAAATCCATTACACATAACAATAAATCTGGTCTTTTATTTCAAAACAAAACACATAGTTATGCATCGTTCGATACTATTATTTTCTATTTAGATTTATAAACAAATATTATAATTTTATTTCTTTCACTAAAGTAACATTATTATTTTTTATTCGAGATTTGGGATGAAAAAGAAATAAGATTGAATGGTTTGTTATACATACCCGGTGGTAATATGCTTCCCTGGGAAGTCAACTGCTTGAGACAAGGCTGACCTCCAAGCCTGCATCTGTGATTCTTTTGCAATGTCATTTTCATGTGCCTTCATGTGTTTTCCGAAGCTATTTCTCTCGTGCCGTATATCTGAGGGATCTACATGGTAAAACACTGGGTAAACAAGCTGCTTCTTCTCCTTCATTTTGCTTCGTTCTATGATCCTAACAAGTTCATCCAGACACCATCTGGAAGATGCATAGTTCTCAGAAAACACAACGATGAAAATCTTAGATTCTTCAATGGCCTTCGACAGATCAGGTGGAAGACTTTCCCCTGTCCTCATATTCTTATCATCATTGAAACTTTTTATTCCCTTCCCATCTAACTCTCTACGCAGATGCCCTATAAAATTGTTCCTTGTATCTTCTCCTCTAAAACTGATGAACACATCATAGGTGAAACCAAGACGCTCTTCTTCCTCACCATGTTCTCCCATGCTACAAACACACCAAAACTACACTATGGATTCTCAACTACTTTCATCAATTTAGTGTGTTCTGATTAAATACACTTTCTTTCGCGGATACACGCTTTCATGTATCAGTGAATTAAGCTTCTTAATTATAGGGGTTGACCAAGAAGATGAAGAACATGGGATATAATTATTACAACTACCAAACATGATGCCTCGATCTTGAAAATAAAGATGATGGGAACACAAGTAATTCACGTGGTGCATATTTAATGTGGTTTATATTGTACAGAATTGGATTCCTGTGTATAAAAAAATATAGCGTTCATATTTATGTGTATTTAATTAAATTTATAATATTGTTTTTCTATTTTATAATATTGGATTCCCTTGTATAAAAATGTTTTCTTTTACGTTTTTTCGGTTTTTTTTTTCTGGTCAAAGTTGCAAACTTTAATTATCTCTGTCATTCTTTCATTTCTTTTGCCAAAATGCTTTCTCTTGCATCTTTTTCATTTTTTTATTTTTGGTTCTCTGTTTTTGTTATTCTTTGGCGTTTGTCAAAATATTTTCTCTTACGTTTTCCCCATTTTTTTTCTTATGATTCTTTGTTTTTTTTTTTTTAATTTTCATTGTTCTACGCAAACTTTGATCATTCTATGCCATCCTTTATTTTTTGTTTGTGAATTATTACTGAAAATTGTAGGTAAGCTGTATTTTGGTGATACGAACAAGATTAAATGTAATCAATATTTTGTTGATCATAAGCAAATGTTGTTCAATGAATATTTGTTATTATGTTAATTTTGATGTATTTTGTTAATTATGTTACTAATGTCGAGTTATTTATAATTTTATTCGTTTTCTCCATAAAAATTTAAAAAATGTATTTATACTAACTGTTGGTGTAACATCCCTAAATTTACCCATATATATATATATATATATATATAATAAAATAATAGTAAAACAAACAATATTTAATTAACAAATAAACATATACTACTTGTTGATATTTGTATCTCAAAAATATATACATCAAAAGTTTAAAAACAAAACACAGCAAAGCATTCAATTTAAATCTATCTAATCCTCCTTCTGCTCACTGAGGAGCTCTATTACCTACAACTTCATCTGCTCCCGTGTAAATTAACACGATCATCACAGATTAAAGAAAACAAAAACAAACAAATAACATGGTAAGCTAGTTATATAAAACAAAATTCTATAAAATTTCAATTTGAAATTTATAAAACATAAATCATCAAGTCTCGTACAAATTCTCAAATCATCAAGTGTCTATTAAAATTCAACATTCATCTTTCATATGTCAGACTTCCACTGACTAATATAACATAGACACTTGATTCTACTTCTGAAAGACTCGTGTATTGAAATTAGCATCCAGAGACCTGCACCTGTCATACTACTGCTGTGAAATCCACACAGTCATGCGCATAATTATCTCAATATCTCATCCACTCATATGACAGGGTAAATTCATATGACCTGAAAGATCAGGTTCTATTTCAAACCCCAGACATAATCATATGAACCTCCATCGACTCTCACCAACTGAATAACTTCATCTATGTTATTCCATTATATCAGTAGAGTCAGGATTGTCTAATTCACAGATACTCACAAATCAATACACCCTAACAGCAATCTCAACACGGTATTTTCTTTCCTGAAAATACTATGTCTTGATCTTACTTTCACATCAATGCACACTTCATTTAACACATCAATACACCATACAATCATAACATATAATTTAACTTTCTAATAATCCAAATATATCCAAGAAGTTATTTAATAATAGTAATCCAAAATAAACTATGCTAAAATAATAATAATAGTAATATCCATATATGTATACAAAATTTTGAATTGATCGAAAATATTTTAGGTTTATCTAAATGACACCAGAGAGCACCAAAAAATTTGGATTGATCGAAAATATTTTTAGGTTGATCGAAATGACACCAGAGAGCACCAGAAATTTTAGATTGATCGAAAATATTTTTAGGTTGATCGAAATGACACCAGAGAGCACCAGAAAATTTGAATTGATCGAAAATATTTTTGGTTGATCTAAATGACACCAGAGAGCACCAGAAATTTTAGATTGATCGAAAATATTTTTAGGTTGATCGAAATGACACCAGAGAGCACAAGAAATTTTAGATTGATCGAAAATATTTTTAGGTTGATCGAAATGACACCAGAGAGCACCAGAAATTTTAGATTGATCGAAAATATTTTTAGGTTGATCGAAATGACACCTGAGAGCACCAAAATTACAAAGTCCATGCTATAGCTGAAAATTACTCTAAATCAACTTCAAGCAACCAAAAATCAACAACATTATAATTTTATAACAACAATCATATCAAATTTTACATTCAAATCTCAGTCAATTACTAATATACTTAAATCAAACAACCTTGGAAGAAAGTTTGAGACTGGTGACCACATCACCCTCACATCCAGATCTTCTAGCCTAGTGTTCTATTGGAAATTAAGGCTAGCTTCCCTTACCTGAATTTTAGTAGATATACACTAAGAGCTCCAAAACCACCAAGAACTCAAAGGTAACTTAACCTGCACCACAAAGTCCAAATAAAAAATCTAACTATATTACTAAGACCCTGAGCTAACAGAGATTAACCTTGAAGCTAAAAGGGTCACATGCAAAGCAAGACAAAAACAACCTGACAAGTTCAAAATTTGACTCAAAGAGAAGAGCAAAAATGAACTTACTCTATCAGAGATTCTGATCGGGCAGTCTTGTAGTACTCACTGCCAGGAGTCTGATGGTGGACTCTGATCGTCAAACCGATGAACGAGGAAGTCAGAATCTTAGAGAAGGGAGAGAAAAAGAAAAGAACTTTCTAGAGAGATGGTGGTTCTTTTTAAAATGAAACCTGAATAACTGAATTTCTATTTATATTCCCTTTTCATTTTAGATAAAAAAATATTCAGGAGTCATTTAAAATATACCACTTCTACTCTAAAGTAATTTTCTAGATCCTTACATTCTCCCCAACAAGAAAAATTTTCGTCCCCGAAAATTGACTTACCAGAAAAGAGATAGGGATAACTTTCCCTAATGGTTTCTTCTAATTCCCAAGTGGAATCACCAGATATATCATCCCACACCACCTTCACCATACTGATGGTCTTGCCCCTGAGTTGTTTACTCTTTTGATCTTCAATCCTAATTGGTTTTGCTTCAAAAGACAAGTTATCCTTGATTTGCACATTATCCACTTCCAACACGTGACTAGGATCTGGAATATACTTTCTTAGTTGTGATACATGAAATACATTGTGCAGGTTTGCTAATTGAGGAGGTAGAGCAATCTCATAAGCCACTGGACCTATCTTCCTTAAGACTTGATATGGTCCAAAAAACTTAGGAGATAACTTATTTGATCTGATAGCTCGTCCTACACCCTTGGTTGGTGTCACTCTCATGAACACTTGGTCTCCAGCTGCAAACTCCAAAGGTTTTCTCCTCTTATCTGCATAGGATTTCTGCCTACTTTGATAAGCTTTCAATCTGTCTTGTATCTGCTTCACTTTCTCAGTGGTCTGTTGAATTAACTCTGGCCCAACCAAAACTGTTTCACCATCCTGATACCAACATAAAGGAGTTCTGCACTTCCTCCCATATAGAGCTTCATATGGTGTCATCCCAATACTGGCATGATAACTATTATTATAAGTGAACTCCACTAGAGGTAACATCTCATCCCAACTTCCCAGATGATCCAAAATACATGTCCTCAACAGATCTTCTAAAGACTGGATCGTCCTCTCAGACTGTCCATCTGTTTGAGGGTGATATGCAGAGCTCATTCTCAACCTAGTTCCCAAAGAGTCTTGTAGAGTTTGCCAAAACCGTGAAGTAAACCTGGGATCTCTATCCGAAACAATACTGGAAGGCACTCCAAGCAATCTCACAATCTCTTTGATGTACAACTGTTCCAACTTGGCCATAGATATCCTTAAATTAACTAGAAGAAAGTGAACACTCTTTGTCAGTCGATCAACTATTACCCAGACTGCATCATGACCCCTTACTGATCTTGGTAAGTGAGTAACAAAATCCATAGCAATGTTGTCCCATTTCCACTCAGGAATATCCAACTGCTGTAACAAACCACCAGGTCTCTGATGTTCTACTTTTTCCTTCTGACATGTCAAACATGTACCAACATACTGAGCTATTTCTTTCTTCATGCCTGACCACCAAAAGGACTCTTTCAAATCTTGGTACATCTTTCATACCGGGATGTAGACTAAGATGACTCTTATGACCCTCTTCTAGGATCATTCTCTTCAGCTCTTCATTTTCAGGTATGCAAATCCTGCCATTAAATCTCAAGATCTCATCTTCTCCCATCACAAAGTCCTTAACTTGATTTGTACCTAGTAACTCCACAGTACGCTTCAGACTAGGATCCTCTAACTGTTTTTCCTTTATTATTCCAAGGAAATCATTAGTTATAGTTAACTTACTACAACTAATATGATTAATATGAAATTTCACTCCCAAATTTAGATCCTTGAACTGCTCAATCAACTTCTGCTCTTCAATCATCATAGCTGACACCTGTACTGACTTTCTACTCAAAGCATCTGCAACTACATTAGCCTTCCCTGGATGGTACATCAATTGAAAATCATAATCCTTCAGAAACTCCATCCATCTTCTTTGTCTCATATTCAACTCTTTCTGATCAAACAAATATTTTAAACTTTTATGGTCACTGAACACCTGAAATTGAGCTCCATACAAATAATGCCTCCAAATCTTCAAAGCAACACTACTGCTGCCAATTCTAAGTCATGAGTAGGATAATTTCTCTCATGAACTTTGAGTTGCCTTGAAGCATATGCAACTGCTCTCTTCTCTTGCGTTAAGACACAACCTAAACCCTGATAGGAAGCATCACAGTAAACCTCAAAAGGTTTTCTTGTATCAGGAATCACTAACACCGGAGCACTAGTTAATATTTTCTTCAGCTCTATAAAACTCTACTCACATCTGTCAGTCCAAGCAAAAGGTTGATCTTTGCGAGTTAATTGAGTCAAAGGAGCTACTACCTTGGAAAAATCTTCAATGAACCTTCGATAGTATCCAGCTAAACCCACAAAACTTTTTATCTCTGTGACTGTCCTAGGGTGTTCCCACTGAAGCACTGCCTCCACCTTGGCTGGATCCACTGAGATCCCCTGAGCTGATATTACATGCCCTAAGAAATTGACTTCCTCCAGCCAAAACTCACACTTAGAGAACTTAGCATATAATTGTTTTTCCCTCAAAATTTCCAACACTATCTTCAGATGTTCTTCATGTTCTTCCTCGGTCCTTGAATAAATAAGTATATCGTCTATAAAGACTACAACAAACTTGTCCAAGAAATGACGGAAAATTCTATTCATGTAATCCATGAAAAGAGCTGGAGCATTTGTTACTCCAAACGACATCACCACATACTCATAGTGTCCATAACGAGACCTAAAAGCTGTCTTCTGAACATCTTCATCTTTTACTAAAATCTGATGGTATCCAGATCTCAGATCAATCTTTGAGAACACTGAGGCTCCATGTAACTGATCCATTAAATCATCAATTCTGGGCAGAGGATACTTGTTTTTGATGGTCAACTTATTCAACTGCCTGTAATCTACACACAACCGAGACCCTCCATCCTTCTTTTTAACTAGAAGCACCGGAGCCCCCCATGGAAATACATTGGGCTTGATGAACTGTTTCTCCAATAAGTCTTCAACTTGCTTCTTTAGTTCAATTAATTCAGCTGGAGCCATTCTGTAAGGTCCCATTGACACTGGTCCAGCTCCAGGTGCCAAATGAATAGAGAATTCTACTTCTCTCTTGGGAGGTAATCCAGGTATTTCTTCTGGAAATACATCCATGAAATCCTTCACCACATGTATACTACTTATTTCTTTATCATTCTTAACTCCCATCTGAGTTAAGATTACAAGCCACCTTGATCCTTCTTTCAATTCTGACCACACATGTTGAGCAGACATCACATATGACTCCTTGGAATATGAAAACACTATTTTCTGTTGACTACAATCTATGAGAATGTGATTGACAGATAGCCAATCCATTCCTAGAATAACATCCAGGTCTTGAAGAGGTAGACAAATTAAATTTATTTTGAAAGTATCGATTTTACTTTCGGATCTTTAGCTGGCACTCACTGACCCCGTCTTTGCTCTACAAAGTGTTGCGGTAGGTAAAGAACTCGATCTTAATATAAATTTCCAGCAGGCTCTCTGTGATCTATCTTGGACTGGAAATGGAGATTGATTTGAATATGCAGTCTCTCTAGTGGCATCTACCCTTTATCCTTTGTTTGAATTATTAAGTAAGTATATGCATTGATTTGATAATTTATTTTGATGTATGCATTTAAAGGTCCTTTCTTGTGAAAATAAATGTTCTGGGATTGGTTGGCGCATTACAAAGGCTTGCTTGCATTGCATGAAAGCCGCTTTAGCAAGAAAGGCGGGAATCTCTTCAAGGGTTGACAACTGTGAGATATGAACTATTATTGGACATTCAAAACAAACTGTAGAGGTCAATACTTTTCCTGATGCAGGGGTAGAGACCAGCAGTTCAAACGACAACTCTTTCACTAAAAGACCCAACTCATCTACACACAAAAGAATGTGTCGCTCCTGAATCAAACAAAACTTTCACACATCTACCAGCTATATAACATACACCTTGTACCAAATTACCTGACTGAGATGTTTCAGCTCCTGACATAGAAAAAACTCTTCCAGTTGCTTGGGGTCTGCCACCCCCTCCTCTTCCTAGTTGTAAGTTACCTCCAAGAATTATCCTCCTCTTATTAGGGCAATCTTTTGATAGATGTTCTTCTTTATGACAAGTATAACATTTTCTCTCTGATAAAAGTTTAGGACAATCTTTCTTCAAATGGGGTCCAACACAGTGATAACATGTGGGTATCTATGGTGGTTGTTGCTGAAACTGCGGTGGAGCTGCTCCTGCCCTATGTTGTGGAGGTCTAGCATAAGGCATGTGTTGTTGATGTTGTACCTTGGCCTTTCCACTAGAAGACCCTCCTGGGTGTGATCTCATTACCCTGGAATCCCCCTTTTCCAAGGTCTCCACCATCTTCGCCTTCTCCACTAAGCTAGGAAACTCCCTGATGCACATAGGTGATATAATCTTTTTCAACTCATGTTTTAAACCTTCTTCAAACTTCCTACACCTCCAAGCCTCAGAGGTAGCTTGTAGAATCTGGCTAGATACTCAAACCTAGCAGCATAAGCATTAACTGACATCTCTCCCTGTTCCAACTTGAGAAATTCAGTTTCCTTTGCAAACCTTGCACTATCTGGAAAATATTTCTCCAGAAACATCACTCTAAAACACTCCCAGTCCAAAACTTCAGCTCTGACTTCCATCATTTGTTGAGCTCCCATCCACCAGAACTCTACTTCTCCAGACAACAAATATGTAGCAAAAACCAAATTCTTATCCTCAGGGCATGAGGTTGCCTTAAAGATCTTCTCTATCTCCCTTATCCATTGGTTTGCTTGATCCGGAGTGGCATTCCCACTGAACTTAGGTGGGTTATGCCTCATGAACTCTGTCAGTCCCAACTGCTCTTGAGACAAACTGACATGGGAAGTTGTTGCAGCAAATCTAGCATTCTCCCAATGATGCATTGTTGTCTGGTGATTCTGAGCCATTGCCATATTCTGTTGTTGGATAGCTTTTGCCATCATCTCAATAGCCCTGACAATCTGGTTCATCTCAGAAGAAGGTTGGGGAGGGGTAGGAGGTCTAGGAGCCATTCTATAAAACAAAGAAGAAAGATTCATGATAAATCTTTAGAATTTTAAACTATGTAGTTTTTACTAACAAACCAATTAAAGCACACAAAAACAACCCCATAACTCTTAGGTCTCCTAAGGTTCGAAAAGCTCTGATACCATAATGTAACATCCCTAAATTTACCCATATATATATAATAAAATAATAGTAAAACAAGCAATATCTAATTAACAAATAAACATATACTACTTGCTGATATTTGTATCTCAAAAAGATATCCCTCTTCATAGGGATTTAATATATACATCAAAAAGTTTAAAAACAAAACACAGCAAAGCATTCAATTTAAATCTATCTAATCCTCCTCCTGCTCACTGAAGAGCTCTATTACCTACAACTTCATCTGCTCCCGTGTAAATTAACATGATCATCACAGATTAAAGAAAACAAAAACAAACAAATAACGGGTAAGCTAGCCATATAAAACAAAATTCTATAAAATTTCAATTTGAAATTTATAAAACATAAATCAACAAGTCTCATACAAATTCTCAAATCATCACGTGTCTATTAAAATTCAATATTCATCTTTCATATGCCAGACTTCCACCGACTCATATAACATAAACACTTGATTCTACTTCCGGAAGACTCGTGTATTGAAATTAGCATCCAGAGACCTGCACCTGTCATATTATTGTTGTGAAATCCACACAACCATGCGCATAATTATCTCAATATCTCATCCACTCATATGATAGGGTAAAATCATATGAACCTCCATCAACTCTCACCAACTGAATAACTTCATCTACGTGATTACATTATATCAGTAGAGTCAAGATCGTCTCATTCACATGATACTCACAAGTCAATACACCCTAACAACAATCTCAACACGGTATTTTCTTCCCTGAAAATACTATGCCTTGATCTTACTTTCACATCATTGCACACTTCATTTAACACATCAATACACTATGCAATCATAACATATAATTTAACTTTCTAACAATCCGAATATATCCAAGAAGTTATTTAATAATAGTAATCCAAAATAAACTATGCTAAAATAATAATAATAGTAATATCCATATATGTATACAAAATTTTGGATTGATCGAAAATATTTTAGGTTGATCTTAAGGACACCAGAGAGCACCAGAAAATTTGGATTGATCGAAAATATTTTAGGTTGATCTAAATGACACCAGAGAGCACCAGAAAATTTGGATTGATCGAAAATATTTTTAGGTTGATCGAAATGACACCAGAGAGCACCAGAAATTTTAGATTGTTCGAAAATATTTTTAGGTTGATCGAAATGATACCAGAGAGCACCAGAATTACAAAGTCCATGCTATAGCTGAAAATTACTCTAAATCAACTTCAAGCAACCAAAAATCAACAACATTATAATTTTATAACAGCAATCATATCAAACTAGTGTAGGAATCAAACTGAACATAAAAAAAAAAAAACAAATATAAATCAAACTTTGTATAGAGGAATCAAAAGTCTGCGTTGCATTGAATATTGAAATGAACAGTGAGGTTCCAAAATAATAGGGATACACTGATATGCAAAATAAAACAACTTTATACTTAACCAGAAAAAAGCAATAAAGCAATACAAACTTGCAATGTTTATTACAATAGTGTATAAACTTCAGAAAAGCATACGAAAACTCTAAAGAACTATCTACAAATTTTCTTTTCTATATATCATAGTTGTTATAGGCAAGGTGAGGTGCTGCATCAAATGAATTTTGAACAAGTCAACCAAGTGCTAAAGTTTCAGAAAAGAATACGAAAACTCTCAAGAATTGTCTACAAATTTTCTTTTCTATATATCACAGCTATTGTAGGCAAGATGATGTGCTGCATCAAATGAATTTTGAACAAGTCAGGCAAGTGTCAAAGCTGCCAATACAATGAAGTATTCTGACCTAGAGAAAAAAGCAATAGACTAGCATCCACATGTGAGTCTTTCCCGAAGTGTGTTCAAATTGCTCTGAGACATGGAAACCCAAATCTGAAAAGTATCATACAATATGCATTTTGAAACTCTACTATACAAAAATGTGCAATCCAAGTTTTGCACAATTAGTGTGAAAATTCAAATAAAATTATTTTCAGAATATGCAAAGAACAAAATTTAACTACAAGTGTCAATGGAGGAATAATTGATATCTTTATTATGAATGGATTAATCTATAACTTGGTTATTGTGAATCCATTGAGTTTTATTCTATCATTGTTTTTCTCTATTTTGTACTACATTGTATTGGCAGCTTTGTATAATCAGAATGAGAGTAGTGCACAGTGGACATTGAGGTGCCAAAAAAATCAAACAAAGATTCAAAAATTTCTACTTAAATAAAAATCATAAATAAATAAAATTTCTAAATTATTCAAAATTCTAAATAAATACAAATCATAAATTATTTAAGGTCATACGTAAATAAAAATCTCCAAAAAAATAAAATTCCAAATTATGAAAAATCTTAAAAAAATATAAATCTAAATTATTTAATATCCTACTTAAATAAAAAAATTACAATAAATAAAATACCTAAATTATTCAAAATTCTAAACCTATGCAAATCCTAAATTATTCAATGTGATACTTAAATAAAAATGGTAATAAATAAAATTCCTAAGTTATTAAAATTTATAAATAAATTCAAATCCTAAATTATTTTACATTGTACTTAAATAAAAATTTAAAATAAATAAAATTCCTATATTATTAAAGTTTGTAATACAAGACCTAAATTACTTAATGTTCTAATTAAATAAAAATAAAAAATCAATTAAATTTTTAAATTATACAAAATCTGAAACAAATACATATCCTAAATTATTTAATGTCCTACTTAAATAATAATTCACAATAAATAGAATTTCTAAATTATTCAAAATTTTAAACAAATACAAATTTTAAATTACTTCATGTCCTACTTAAATAAAGTATCTAAAATACTCAATAAATACAAATTTTAAATTATTTAATGTCCTACTTAAATAAAAATCTGAAATATATAAAATTTCTAAATTATTTAAAATTCTAAATAAACACAAATACTTACTTAGTTTATGTTATACTTAAATAAAAATCTCAAATAAATAAATTTTTTAACGTTTTCCAAAAATCGTAAATAAATACAAAATAAATGAAATTTATAAATTTTCAAAATTAAAAATAAATATAAGTCGAAAAAAATTTAATGTTATTCTTAAATAAAAATTAAAAATAAATAAAATTTCTAAATTATTTAATGCCATTCTTAAATAAAAAATTTCTATGTTTTCAAAATTCTAAATAAGTACAAATCTTAAATTATTGTATTTCCTACTTAAATAATAATCTAAAATAAATAAAACTTCTAAAATTTTCAAAATCCAAAATAAATACAAAATTTAAATTATTTAATATTATACTTAAATAAAAATCCAAAATAAATCAAATTCCTAACTGATTCAAAATTGCTAAAAAAATAGAAACCCTAAATATTTAATGTCATAATTAACATCCTTAATTTTACCCATATATAATTAAATAAAAGTAAAACAAGTAATATCTAATTACAAATAAACATATACTACTTTCTTATATGTGTATCTCAAAAGAAATATCTCTTCATAGGGATTTAATATATACATCAAAAGTTTTAATAACAAAACAAAGCATTCAAATAAAACTATCTCATCCTTCAGCGGCTCACTAAGGAGCTTTATTACCTGCAATCTCATCTGCTCCCATGTAAAACACGATCATCACAGATAAAGAAACAACACAAACAAATAATAGGGTAAGCTATCTATATAAAAAGTTTTGATATAATTTAAATTTCAAATTTATAAGCATAGTTCATCAATTCTCATATGATTTCTCAAACCATCAGGTGTCTATTACATTCATAAAATTCATCATCTTTCATATGTTAGACTTCTACTGACTCACAACACAAAGACACTTGCGGAAGACTCGTGCGTTGACTTAGACTCAGAGATCTGCACTTGTCATACTATCTCACTGTGAAATCCACACAGCTATGCGCATAAAGAATCTCAATATCATATCTCTTCTAGTATGACAGGGTTAACTCATATAACAGGTCAAGTTAGTTATCTTTCAAACAACTTACCCATTCATATGAACCTCCTTCGACTCTCACCACCTAAATAACTTCATCTATATGATTCCATTATCTCAGGAGAGTCAAGATATCTCCTTCTAGACGATCCCTAGTCAATGCACATCCTAAACAATCTTAACACGGTATTTTCTTTCCTAAAAATACTATGTTTTGATTAAAATTCATATTCTAAACATCACAATCTCCAACATCAAACAATCAAATCATTCCAAATTTTAGAATTTCCAAAACACACAACAATTCATTTACTACTCATATAAATGTCTTGAATCAAAAGGGCTGCAAAGTGTATCTAAATAACATCAAGTTTTACTACCCAAAAAGAGAGACAATAAAAGGAGAATGAAAGAAAATTATCTCTCAACTACAACTATATCCAATAGTTCTCAACTTCTTCAAATTTGCATTAGCAAGAACTAATTCCAACATGTATTGTAATACTTTAATATTTAGAATTATTGCAAGATTGTTACACCAATTACAAAAGGAGAAAAGAAAAGTATTATCCAACATTGTATAACATTTATAGAATGAAAGAAAAAAGCATGAACAATAAATGTTCTTCTTTTTACTTTACATATACCTAGCACCACATATCCAACATTATTTAATAAAAAGGATAAGAAAGCCACAACATGAAAATTAAAGTTTGGTCACCAATTGTTAAACCCAACAACTAATTTATCTCAAAAGCACCAGAATTCAGATTACAATCAACATAGCAATTCTCTAAATAATCAACTCATAGTTTACTTTAAAAATTGTCACAAACAATTTTTAGCTCATAAACTGAATCATGACGAAATAATCAAAATATATGCTCTGAAATTGTCAAGAAAAATCATCACAAACATTTTTCAAATACATTATATACATTCTACACTTATATACATTCTACACCGTCTACTATATCTAAATTTTTCATTTCAATCTCAAACAATTTCCAATCTACACAAAAACAAGAGATCGTGCAAGAAAATTTGAAACTGGTGACCACGTCACCCCCACATCCAGATCTTCTAGCCTAGGGTTCTATTTGGCAATTTAAAACTAGCTTTCCTTACCTGAATTTTGACTGATGCTCGCTAGGAGCTCCAAATCTACCAAAAGCCTAAAGGTAATTTAACCTGCACCACAGAATCCTGATAAAAATCTAACTATATAACTAGGACCTTTTGTTAACAAAATTAACCCTCCTGAAGCTAAAAGAATCATATGCAAAGCATAAATCTAATAAGATCAAAATTAACTCAAAAGAAAAAGGGGCCAAGAATGAACTTACTCTATCTGAGATTTTGATCGAACAATCTTATAGGGTTCACTGCCAGGAGTCCAATGGCAGACTCCGATTGCCAAACTGATAAGCGAGAAGGTTAGAATCTTAGGGAGAAGGGAAAGAAAAGGAAAAAGAGGAACAAAACTGAACTTACTCTATAAGAGATTCTGATCGGGCAGTCTTGTAGTCTTCGCTGCCAGGAGTCCAATGGCAGACTCCGATCGCCAAACTGATAAGTGAGGAGATCAGAATCTTAGATAGAAGGGAGAGAAAGGAAAATTGGAACTTGTAGAGAGATGGTGGTTATTTTAAAATGAAACCTGAATAACCGAATTTTCTATTTGTTCCCGCCGGTTGACCTGGGTTGTCTTTATGCGTGGCTTGTCCTCACGAGCTAGGGCACCTTCGTTCTGGTCCGTCTGTGAGTACCTGAAAAGAAGTGAACAAAAGGGGCGCCCTCGCGACCGTTTGCACTCCGACGATCAAGTCAACTAGCGAGAAGCATCAAAGGTGACGCACCTCCGTATCGGAACACCGTAAACGAATGCTCTGAAGGTGGTTAGAAATAACTGAGTGGCTAAAACTGTGTTGCCCTAATCGTTTTTCTGCACACAATGGGTGCGCCGTCACAACAACTAGGGTTTGTGCTCTTGTGTAGACTGTGAGAATTAGGTTAAAACTCAGATCCTTTTCAAACGTCCCAAGGTCCCTTTTTATACATCTCTCGCATTTAAAACGCGTTAAAGCGCATTGAAAGCGTATAAAAATATTCCTTGGAACGTTCGAATCTTAACTGAATTAACGCGTACCTTAGCGAACTTTTACAAAAGCCTTGATGTTTTCAATGCTTATTGCCACGTGTTCTTCTGACTTAATCGTGACTCTTCGTGGAGGGCCCTATAGCGCCGTAACCCAATTTAGGGTTAATCCATCGTGCAAACCCTCCTTTCTTGAAGTGCATTTGGCGCAAGTGGGTGACTTTCTGGGTGCCAACTCATGCGCCCCAACTTCTAGTCACTCGCCTTGGGAGTGTATCTACCTTCCTCTCACACCAAGCACCTGGTTCACCCCTGGGCATGACCCTCTCGTGGGTCGTATCTATCCCGGGGGTCTCCCTGAGGTGACGTGGGTACTTCACGAGTCAGGTTACTCCCTGCTGGTACCAGAACTATGGCCTTGAAGCCACCTTTCTCTTCTCTTTGTAACTGCTCTGGGCCACACCTTAACCTGGCAATGCTTCAACCTGGCGATGCCTTCCTTAGGCGACGCCTCCTCTTGGCGACGCCTTACCCTGGTGACGCCTTCTCTTGGCAACTCCTTCTCCTGGCGACGCCTTCTCCTGGCGACGCCTTCTCCTGGCGACGCCTTCAGTGGTCAATCTGTTGACTTCCCTTCTTTGGGGCCCTCGAGTGGTCCCACCATATGTTGACTTTGACTTTGGTCAACGCCCAAGGACGGGACGGTGCACTATTTATATGTCATTTTCATTTTAATAATAAAATATTCAGGTATCATTTAAAATATACCACTTCTACTCTAAGGTTATTTTCTAGATCCTTACATCATACGTAAATAAAAATACAAAATAAATAAAATTCTTAAATTATGTAAAATCTTAAATAAATACTAATCTAAATCTAACATATTTAGTGTCTTACATAAATAAAATATGAAATAAATAAATCTACAAAACATAAGCGGGATGGAAAATTTTTTGTACGTTAAATGACTTCAAAAAAAAGGTGATAAAATTGTTTTTGAAATAGAGGTTTACATACCCAGTCCTAAATAAATACAAAATCTAAATGATTTAATGTTTCACTCAAATAAAAATTTGAAATAAGTTCAATTCCTAAATTTTTAAAAATCCTAAATAAATACAATCCTAAATTATTTAATGTCATACTTAAATAAAAAATCGTAATAAAAAATTTATAAATTGTTTAAAATTCTAAACAAATACAAATACTAAATTATTAAATGTCATATTTAAATAAAAATTTGTAATAAATAAAATATCTCAATTATTTAAAATTATAAATAAATACAAATCTAAATTATTGAATGTCATACCTTCATAAAAAATTATATTAAATAAAAATCCTAAATTATTTAAAATTGTAAATAGTTACAAATTCTAAATTATTGGAATTATTTCAAATTTTAAACAAATACAAATTATTTAAAATTTTAAACAAATAAAAATCCTAAATTATTTAATGTACTACTTAACTAAAATATCTGAAATAAATAAAATTATTTAATTATTTAAAATATTAATAAATAATAATTCTAAATTATTTAATGTTCTACTTAAATAAAAATTTAAAATAAATTAAAATTTTAAAATATTCAAAATCCTAGGTAAATCTTAACTTATTTTATGTCATACATAAATAAATTTTAAATTTTTTTTGAATAAATAGTAAACCAGAAATTATTTTATTTCTTACTTAAATAAAAATATAAAATAAATAACATTTCTAAGTTTTCAAAATTCTAAATAAAAAAAATTCAAAAATTTGTAATATCATTCTTAAATAAAAATAAAAAATCAATAAAATTTCTAAATTAATCAAAATTTTAAATGAAACCATATCTTAAATTATTTAATATCATTCTTAAATAAAAATCTAAAATTAATAAAAAAAATTAGTTTTCCAAAAGGCTAAATAAATAAAAATCTATACAAAATAGGGATATAATTTTGACAACTACTTCGATGACCCGATCTAGAAAATAAATATGATGGGAACATAAATAATTCACGTGGTGCATATTTAATGTGGTTTAAATTGTACAGAATTGGATTGCTGTGTATATAAAAAATATAGCGTTCATATTCATGTGTATTGAATTAAATTTATAATATTTTTTTTCTACTTTATTATTGAAAGTTAGGTAAAGAATAGAAATATTATAGAACGAGTTTATTACGTTTCCCAAAAAGAGAGTAAAATATTGTGTAGAAATTAAAGATGCCTAATAAGAGTTGAGGTATTATTTATAAATAAACAATGAAAAAATAATGATGCCTTCATACTTCACCAGATTCTTAACTGCCTTTTTAATAGATTCTACCTTCCTTATTATCATTTCATTTAATACAGTTTCTTAAACGGATACACGGTTTCATGTCTCTGAATTATGCTTCTAAATTATAGGGGTTGACCAAGAATAAGAAGAAGATGGGGATATAATAATTACAACTACCAAACATGATGGCCCCATCTAGAAAATAAAAATCTAAAATAAATAAAATTTATAAGTTTTTTAAAATTCTAAATTAATATAAATTTTAAAAATTTAATGTCATTCTTAAAAAAATTTATTATTTAATTGCATTTTTAAATAATAATATAAAAATTAATTAAATTTTTAAGTTTTTCAAAATCTTAAATTATTTTATTTCCTACTTAAATAATGATTAAAATAAATAAAAGTGATTACATACGAATTTTTGCGTATTTAATTCAGTATATAAATAGACGTTACATACTGATTTTTTTTATATGTAAGCCAAAAGTGATTATATATGTTTTTAATCAGTATGTAATTTTGACTTCACAAAGCGAGAATAATTACATACGGATTGTATCCGTATATAAAGTATTACAAACAAAATATTTTTAATAATTGTAATAATAATAATATTGATATTAATGGTAATATTGATATTAATATTTTTATTAATATTAATGATAAACAACCGGTTGAATTTTTGTTAATCAAGTTAAACAATTTTGTTTGATTTCTTTCTTGATTTCTGTATCTGTGATTCTGCATTGAAGTTCATTATACTTTCAAAGTTTGCGAAAATCTTTCATAAACAATTCATCTCCCCCCTCTTATTTAATGCCATATATTCTAATAAAAACTTCCTCAACTTGAGAAGTAAAACCCACGGACCTAGTCCAGAAAATGCCTCCCCTATGAAAGTAGGATTACAATATTTGTTTCTCTCACTCTATGAGGATAACACTTAATCTCACCCAAGAAGAATGGAATACAAAGTCTCTTTAGCATCCCACTCACCATTATGGTGGTTATCTATTCTCTCATTTACACTTTATCTCTTCTCCTTGCTTGTCTTTTTTCTTTCTCACAAGTTTCCTTTATATAGAGAATGAGAGTAAGACTTCTTCATAAAGAGATAGTAGATAATTAATGCTTATCACATTTTCAAGAGAGAGTTACAAATTCAAGACTTTTGAAATGACCATCATTGAATATATTCAATGGATCAATTACCAATATTCATTGGTCGGGATCTCCTAGTAAACTAAGAAGGGATTCCCAACATAAGGTTCAACAAAACCATATAAATAAGAGCAAAAATGAAAAAAGTCTATGAAATGTTTGAAAACATCAGAATACCAATCACCTACCTAAGCCCCTATTTGGATTGGGGGGTGGCACTGTAGCCGCAAACGGATGTGGGGTGCCACCCCCGTTTGGATCTAGTCATGGTTGAGGGTGTGGGTGAGGGTGAGGGGAAAGTTGGGCCAAATGAGAGAGCATTCAGAAGTGAAGAGAAAGGAGAGGGTGAGGGAGTGAGTGCCAAGTAGGATGAGTGAAATATCATTTGTGCCCTCACTAGATTTTTGGATGTATGTGGGCATTGTACGTGAAACATGCATGCACATTTGTGAAGAGAAGCTTTTCAGCAACAAGCACATGAGATTCCTGACCATTGTTCAGGAATCTGTTTGACCAAGTTAAAAGCTCAATGAATGCATAGGCAAGTTGGTGAGAGGGTGGATGAGCGTAATAAAGAGGTGCAACAATATATATGTGGTTCCCAAGCTCACAAACCTCACAAAGCAAAGGCAATTTGGTTCTTCACAAAGCACATACCTAGAGAGCTTGGAGAGGGTCGTGAGTGCGCTTGGTTCTTTGTTTGTAACCTCAGGTGAGCTTTGTGTGAGTTTAGTTTCATTCTTAATCGATTATCACTGAAAATGAACGTATGCCATAATCGATTATGTTGAAAAAAATAGTTGATAATCAATTATGTTCATGACATAATCGATTATCTGTAAAAATTCCCGTGAGATAATCAATTATGGTCGTTTTTGCACTGGAAGCATAATCGATTATGTGCCATAAACATTTGGATAATCGATTATGTGCTATTTTACACTGGGGTGATAATCGATTATGGTTCTAATTTTCCAGATTTATGATTTTATGTTTTTTGAACTAATTTTTGAATGATTTTTTTTTTCAGGTAAAGTTTGATAAATCTTAGACTTGCATTGTGTTGTGGTTTTGTTCTGCTCTCTTGAGGTATGTGTGTTTTTTTTTTTAAATTGTGTTTGGATGTTTAGTTTTATTTTGAATTTAATTTGTTTAAAATATTTTAAAGTAGTTGTTAATTAGTTTTTAATTTTAGATGTGAATGTTTAGGAAAATTGATTATCTAAAATTGTATATTGTTAATGTAAAAATTTCATGAAATTTGAATATGTTATTTTTGTGACATGAATTGAATTGAATTTATAGATTGAAATTAGAGATTTAAATTTGTTATTCTAAAATATTGTTTTTAAAAAGATAATAAAATTTTTTGCAGTAATTTAAAAACAGAAAAATCAAATATACAGAAGATTTTTTTTTTTATTTTAACTTTGAAGCTGTTAATAAATAAATTTTTTATTTAAATTTACAGAATAGACTACCTTTTAGAAATTATTATTTTTACAGAATGTAAATATTATTTTTAATGTTATTTTTTAAAACAAATATTTTATTAATTAAAAAAACAGAAAAAGATTACATAATAAATTAGAATTTTTAATAATATGTGTACATAGTTAATGCTATTATGAAAAAATTAAAACAAATATTGTAGTAATTAAAAAAAACAGAAAAAATTACATAATAAATTCGATTTTTTAATAATATTTGTAGATAGTTAATATTTTTTTAACATTTAATGTTTTATAAAAGAAATATTTATTTATTTGAAATGATTATTTTTATAGAATGGAAATACAAATTTTGAATGTTATATTTATAATTTTTTTCCATTTTACATAGACATACCATAATGTTATGAAAATATATATAATTTATTTCTCATAATTTACATAAATTGTTAATATTATTATTTAAAAATTAAATATAATATTGTAGTAATTTAAATAAAACAGAAAAAGATTACGTAATAAATTAAAAGTTTTACTAATATGTGTACATAGTTAATATTTTTTGAACATCAAATTGTTTATAAAAAATAGATTTATTTATTTGATATTATTATTTTTACAGAATAGAAATAGAAATTTAGAATTTTTTTTATATTTTTTAAAATTAAATTCTTTATAAATAATACATTTATTTATTTATAGTTAATATTTTGACATGATGCATTAATTCATATTTGACATGTTATAAATAATAAATGTTAACAGAAGTTTTTATAGAAATTAATAATGTTATAGAAAGTTTTATTGTTACATACTGGAAAATGTAATTAAAAAAATTAATAATGTTATACAATTTTTTATTTTTTATTGTTACAAAATGTAAATATAATTTAAAATATTTAAAATATTATGGTACTAAAACCCTAAATCAAAAAAGTTAAGAGAACATATATTTATTTCTTGATTGATTAAATTATAATTTTGTTAGTCTATATTTATTTTGTTATATTAGATAAATTAAATGATAGAGTCATTTACAATAGAATGTTTATTATAATTATTTAAAATTAGATATTAGGGTTACTGTATTGGTGTAGTTTTACACTGAAACGGTAACTGCATTCGATATGTTGTATTGACACTTATCCATATCCATAATCATGGTTCTGAATCAAAGTTCTACATTTTGTGGATAACATTATGAATTCGGGTAGCCATTACGACGAGGCAGAAATGGTACATTTTGAGGAAACGGTTGCAATTTATGATGACCTTGTTGCGGCGAACATGAATTTAATTTCACAAATACAAGAACAAATTAAAAAAAATACTGAAGGTGCTTCTGTGATGATCCTTTGTATGTTGGTTTTGGATTGAATTTGTTACGTACGGTGTGTACTACAAGGAACCGTATTAGTGAGTTCCAACCACAAAAAGAGCGTCGCAGACAAGAATTGATGGAGTACTTGGTTCACACTGAACAATGTCGTGATATTATTCCCATGGGACCAGAAGCTTTCCTTCAATTATGTCAATGAATACGAGGAACTGGACTTGTTAAAGATGCATATCGATCAACCGTGGAAGAACAAGTTGTGAACTTTCTACACATTATTGGGCATAATGTGAAGAATCGAAGTGTGTCATTCTTTTTTCATCGGTCTGGAGAAACAGTTTCCCGTCACTTTCATAATGTTTTGAGTGCAATATTAAGGTTGGAGGGGGAATTCTTAATTCAACCAAATGGAATGGTTGTAGAATCGCACATCCTTAACAACAATCGATTTTACCCCTACTTTAAGGTTTGTTTATGATAATATTATTTTAAATCACGTATCATGTTTTATTTATTTTGTGTTTAATAAAACTTATGAAATTTGGTTTACATTAGCATTGTTTGGGGGCAATAGATGAAACTCATGTATGTGTTAAGGTTTTACGTGCTGATGCACCTCGTTTTCGAGGGAGAAAAGATTGGCCAACTCAAAACATATTTGTAGTGTGTGACTTTAACATGAAGTTCACATATGTCCTGGCCAGTTGGGAAGGAACAACCTTGGATTCAAGGATATTAAAAGACGCTTTGGTACGAGACGATCCTTTGGTTATTTCAGAAGGTTAGTTTTAGGGGATTGAGTGTGCAGAAGAATAAATAGGTTATAGTAGTATATACTAACACAACTTTCCAATATTTTGTAGGAAAATACTATCTTGGTGATGCAGGTTTTATGTTAAAACCAAATATAATAAAATCTTATCGCGGGGTTAGATACCATTTGAAAAAATATTCGCGAAGAGGACCACAAAATGCTAAAGAGCTATTTAATCTTCGACATTCATCACTTAGAAATATAATTGAGTGAACATTTGGGGTAATGAAAAAACGATTTCCATTTATTAGTATATGTTTATGTTTGTTTTTTATATATTAATATTTGGTTTTTAATTTTTTATTTCGCGTCTCTTTATGTGTTTTAAATTATTAATTATTGTAAAATTCATTTTACTTTATTTTTTAATATATTGATCTTATCTATTATTATTATTAGTTTATGTAATTGTTAATTAATGTAATTTTGACTTATAAATTATGATAGAACTCATATTAATGTCAAATTTAATATTTTACGTTTTAGAAAATCAAATTTAATTTAATGTAAATTTTCTATAATTTATTTAATATTATAATATTATTATTTAAATATGAAAGCTTAGAAAAAATAACCGTTTGTTGCACGGTCAAAGTTCTAGTAGAAATAGAAATAGAGGGGCACGTGACGTCTCCTTTTGATTACAGCTAATAAGAATCCAGAAATCTTTGAAGGGTCCCGGAATAATGTAATCACCTTCCTTATTATCATCTAAATTATTGGGGTTGACCAAGAATAAGAAGAAGATGGGGATATAATTGTTACAACTACCAAACATGATGTCCCCATCTAGAAAATAAAAATCTAAAATAAATAAAATTTATAAGTTTTTTAAAATTCTAAATTAATATAAATCTAAAAAATTTTAATGTCATTTTTAAAAAAAAATATAAATTATTTAATTGCATTTTGAAATAATAATATAAAAATTAATTAATTTTTTAAGTTTTTAAAAATCTTAAATTATTGTATTTCCTACTTAAATAATGATTAAAATAAATAAAATTTATAAAATTTTCAAAATTCTAAATAAATATAAAACTTAAATTATTTAATGCTGTATTTATATAAAAATCCAAAATAAATTAAATTTTTAAATTATTCAAAATTGCTAAAAAAACTAAAAACCGTAAATATTTAATGTCATACTAAATAAAAATACAAAATAAATAAATTTTTTAAATTATTTAAAATATTAAATAAATACAAATCTAAAATATTTAGTGCCTACATAAATAAAATCTAAAATAAATAAATCAACAAAACATGAGCGAGATGGAAGAATTTTCGTATGTTAAATAACTTCAAAGAAGACGATAAGATTGTTTTTGAAGCAAATGTTAATATATCAAATAATGAAATTCGAGTTATTCACCTTTTAGGATAAATTCATTTTTTATGAAACTGTTTATTTTTAGTTAGTTTCTTCAAAATTTGTGTCAGTTTGTTGATAGTTAAACAATTTATTTATTTGTGTATATTATTTATGTTTAAGCATTGTTTATATTAATTTTAGTATGTTTAGTTTTTTATTTATTCGTATATGCTCATGTTTATTTCTTATATATTAATATTTACTTTGTAATTAATTAATTTATTTTTCTATTTACATTTGCATTCATATATTTAATTATAAAAAATATATTTTTATACAAAATAGTGAAAGAAAACGTGCCAAATAAATCAACAAAATTTGGAGTGGGATGGAAAAATTTATGTATGTTCAATGACTTCAAAGAAGACAATAAAATTATTTTTGAAGCAGAAGTTATCATACCAAATAATGAAATTCTAGTTATTCGCCTTTTAAGATGAATAATTTTTTTTACATAACTTTTTATTATTACTTATTTTTCTCAAAAACTTTGTGTTGTTGATACTTGAACAATTTATTTATTTACATGTATTATTTATGTTTATGCATTGTTTATATTAATTTTAGTATGTTTAGTTTTTTACTTATTCAGATATGCTGATGTTTATTTCTTATATATTAATCGTTGCTTTGTAATTTTTTTTTATTTAATTTTTTCTTTACATTTACACTTATATATGTATATGTATTTAATTACGTAAATTATATTCTTATACAAAATAGTGAAAGAAAATGTGTCAAATAAATGAACAAAACTTGCGGCGAGATGAATTTTTTTTTGTATGTTAAATAACTTCAAAGAAGGTGATAAGATTAGTTTTGAAACAGATGTTAACATACCAAATAATGAAATTCGAGTTATTCATCTTTTAGCATGATTTTTTTTACATAACTGTTTATTATTACTTATTTCTCTCAAAATTTGTGTCAGTTGTTGATACTTGAACAATTTATTTATTTAAGTTTATTATTTATCTTTATACATTGTTTAGATTAATTTTAGTATGTTTAGTTTTTTTGTTTATTCATACATGCTAATGTTTATTTTTTATACATTAATAGTTGTTTTGTAATTTATTTCTTATAAGAACAAAAGTGATTATATACGGATTTAATTCAATATGTAAATAGACATTACATACTAATTTTTTTCATATGTAAGCCAAAAATGATTATATACAAATTTAGTCAGTATGTAATTTTGGCGCCATGAAGCAAGAATAACTACATACGGATTGTATCCGTATATAAAGAATTACATACAAAAATATTTTTAATAATTGTAATAATAATAGTGATAATATTGATATTAATATTAATATTAATGATAAACAACTGGTTGATTTTTTGTTAATCAACTTCAACAATTTTGTTTGATTGCTTTATGGATGTCTGTATCTGAGATTCTGCATTGAAGTTCATTATACCTTCAAAGTTTGTGAAAATTTTTCATAAACAATTCATCTCCCCTCTGGTTTAAGACCATATATTCTAACAAAAACTTCCTCAACTTGATATGTAAAACCCACGGGATCTAGTCTAGAAAATGCTTCCCCTATAAAAGTAGGATTACAATATTTGTTTCTTGGGAGGATAACACTTAATCTCACCCAATCTATTCTCTCATTTAAGCTTTATCTCTTTTTTCTTTCTCACAAGTTTCTTTTCTTTTATATAGAGAATGAGAATAAGACTTCTTCATAAAGAGATAGTGGATAATTAATGCTTATCACATTTTCAAGAGAGAGTTACAAATTCAAGACTTTTGAAATGACCATCATTGAATATATTCAATAGATTAGTTACCAATATTTATTGGTCAGGATCTCCTACTAAATTAAGAAGCGATTCTCAACATAAGATTCAACAAACCATATAAATAAGAACAAAAAAAAAAAAAAGTCTATTAAATGTTTGAAAACATCATAATACCAATCACCTACTTAAATGTTTGAAAACCTTTTGTAGGTACAATCCTCGTAGAAACCCAAGACCAAATGCAAAAATAGAAAGTGGAAGGAAACATTACTATGATAAAGAGAAGTTATTATATCAGCCTTCTACAATAACAATGAACATAAATATTGTTTGAACATTAAAATTTTCTATTATTATTTTAAAAAATAAGATGGTAAAATATGAGTTTCATTCGAGTAAAATTAAAATAAACTAAAACTATTAAAAAAATATCTTACCAAATGTAAATAAAATGGTTTTATTTTAGAATGCTTTATAAAATACATTAAATCGATTTACTCAACTACGAAGATAAGAAAAACATCTCTTCTTCAAACAATGGTTTATTATGTGCTATTGGTTTGTTTTAGTAAGTCATAAACAATAGATTAAGTAACTTTTCAAAATTTTACTAAGGAAAACATCATAGGTGAAACAAGAGACTCTTCCTCATCAAGTTACACTTTCATTAAAAAAAACTAATAAACAAGTGTGTACCAAAAAAAAAAGTCTTATAATGGTACAACTTTAACTAATAAATAATAAAAAATTACTTTAATTGCCACTTTTATGCAAAGTGTTATCTCCTTGTAATGATTTATTCAATCTTGAATAAATTTTAGAATCTTAATATGAAGTCATGGGTTGATCACTGAGGGGCAATCCAATTAATATATTATAACAGTCCAATCCAAGAAATTAATGACGATACCCGCATAATCGTCATAAAGAAGAGAGTGCAAAATTAGTGGAGGTGGAGAGTTACGAAAATATAAGAAGGAATTAAGTTAGTAAATAGAACAATTACAAAGAAAGGCAAGAGAGAAGTTTTATAAGAAAGAAGAGAGGCCAAAGGGGAAAAAAAATTGGAAACTGTTTTCGAATACCATTGATTCTCTACCTAAGGATCATCTCTATCGGCTAATTAATAGAAACCATCATATCGACTATTTTGACCTGCAATGCATGCTCATTTTGCATTTTTTATTTTATTTATAATAAAGTGATTTGTTTACAATAGAAAATAACATTTTTTTTTAGATTTTTAAGGTTACACACATCATTACCAAAAAGAAAGAACATTTCCAAAAAAAAAAAAACAATTGACAGAGAGTACAATTTAAAGACATCATCTTACACCTGGTATAAGTTTTAAACAAATATTCTAGTGAATGTTTTCATTATTAGCTTACTCATCAAATCTTCAAACTCCTCTGGTTTTTTCAACCTTTCAACCACACAATTCAATAGCTTCTCTAATTTGAGAAGGAGGAAGTGTCACTGTAGTCCAATCCAATAGTGGAATCCTCTGCTTTGGTTCTAGGGTGATACAAAATTTGTATTTATCCCTTTCCTATTTGCCACAGTATTTAGTGTTTCCAACACGTCCAAATCAGGAAACCTCAGCTTTGCTTCCAAGAGTCCACCGTAAACTCCACTCAAGTATGTTCTATTTTCAGCTGAGGGTATTATCTCCATCCCTTTAGGTGTCCATTCAATTCCAGAACCCTTCGCCAAGGCAATGCTAATGGTGTCAGCAATATCTAGAGAAGGAAATCTATTTTGTGCCTCAAAAACTCCATCTTTCATTCCTTCATACCATAATTCTCGCGTTATTGCTTCCTCCTCCTCACTTTCCTTATGGCTAGAGGTTGGAGCTCCTCCATCCATCATTCCTTGATCAAATATCTCTCTCACCATTTCTTCCACCAGAGGAGGTGAATCCAAATGTGGAAAGCTCGGCTTTGCTTCAGTGGGTGATCCAAAAGTTTCTGTAATCCCTTTCCTTTTTGCCACAGTATTAATTGTTGGCCACATGTCCAAATCAGGAAACATCAGCTTTGCTTCTAAGAGTCCACTGTAAATTCCACTTATGTATGTCCTGGTTTCAATCGATGTTTGCACTTCATCTTCAGGTCTCCATCTAACCCTATAACCCTTCTCCAAAGCAGCTCTTCTGGTTTCAACAATATCAAGTGAAGGAAATCTAATATGTGCCTCAAGAAGTCCATCCTCCATTCCTTCAACAAACATCTCTCTCACTATTTCTTCCACCCGAGGATCGTAGCCTTCCTCCTCCTCACTTCCCGTATGGCCAGAGGTTGAAGCTTCTTCTACATTATGCAGTTTCACTGGATCCTTTAGTCTTATCAACGCTAGATCACCTAATATAGTAACTTTAGGCTTTCCATCATCATTTTTTAGCACATCTAGAATCTGCCTCAGAGTGGATTTTGGATCTTTTAAAGCTGACCCTACTGCTTTTAATGCATTCTCAGCATCCTGGGATATTCTCTGTAGTTCTCCCAATACAATTTGCATGGAATGGTTTTCAGCCATTCCTTCAAACCCCCCTCTTCCTTTGTTGTCCAGCCATTCATTCAACGTCCTCTTATATGATTCGTCCAAACCTAGACTCTCTATCATCATTTTATATTCCTCCATATCATCTTTTTTAGGAACTATTGCCTGTGGCATCTCGTCTGGATCCATGGGATCGGGAGAAGCGAATACGAGATCATCCATTTTGGTTTTGTCTTCTTCATACACAAAAGCTCCCCAACCACTTATCACGAAGGAGGAAGTGGCTTTATACGCAATCTGCACCAGATTCCACTCCTTCTTCATCAGAAGTCGGTCAAGGCCAAGCCACTCCTTGTCACTGAACAAAACTCGTAGATCAAAGATCAAGATGTGTTCTGCTTCAATTCTGAATTTGCGAGACCCTTTGCAAGGAACATATTGACCGTTGATAAGTAAACGCAGATCAACAACGCGACGACGAGCAAATTTTTCCCTTTCACTCTCATCTTGGAAGTGGAAGATCATGGCCAGAGCAATGTTAGGGAACTTCTTACGAACCCAGAAACGAGGATACCTTTGGACCCCCACATAGTTAAACCATTCTGGAATCTCAGTTGTAAATGGCATCACCAGTTCTATTCCACGTACCCCTTTCTTCTTCACCTATCAGATTATTATAACACTTTCAATTGTCACTTCTATATTTATTTTAGAAAATTTGTAAAATATTATTTTCATAAAATAAAGGTACAAGATTTAACTTAAGTAATAAACTCATGCTACCTGATTCCATAACATGTCTGATGTCTCTCTAGTTAACTTGAAACAAAATCTTGCGTCTACTTTCTGAACAGTTGACGACAACTCTGAAATTTCTTCAAGGTTTGAACAATGATGAACATAAAGAATTCTCAAGTTAGTGAATTCAGGAATTTTTTTAAGCTTCTCACATCCATTCAGTTCGAGACTTGTCAAGTCACCACATTCCTTGATGCATGAAGGGATAGAAACAAAATTGTTCTCTGAAGCAATCAATTCTTTCAAATTTGGAAAGTAGCAAAGAATAGCAAGAAGATCTTCATCAGACAAGTTATCATTTTCGACATTCAGTGATTGTAATTTTGGACGAACATCGGCTTTTGAAGGGTGCTGCACCAAACTTCTGAAGGATTCTTGAAGTTTGGAGCATGCTTCGATTTTGAGGGAAACAACATTTGGCAACTTGAATAAGCTGCTTGGTAGACATTTAAGTTCCCTGTTATTTGATATGTCTATACATTCAAGCCCAGTAAGTTTACCAATGGATTCTGGAAGCTCTTGAATAGCAGTATTTATCATATAAATCTTCAATGGCTTTGTCATTTCTAGCCTTATCTCCGGGAAGTGACCAAGGCTTTCACATAAATTAAGGTCAAAGACTTCTAAAGACGGCAGAAACATTTTAGACACGAATTTTTCGAGTTTTATGCATCCTGAAACACTTAAATGAGCAAGCCTTTTCAGCTCACCAACAGATTCATGTACTGCAGTTAGCTCTCTACAATGATCAAGTCTCAGTTCTCTTAGAATCTGAAGTTCAGACATATCAGGTATTGTTTTGATACTTTGGTTATATGAAAAGTCCATAATAGTCAAGCATGGAAATTTCTGCCAAATAGAAAGTACAAAAAATATATTATTTGGAGCATTTTGAGTTATTAACTTATTAATGACAATAAATATGGAAGTTTTTGTTCAATGAAAAATTGAAACATAAAAAATAGGAAAATATGATATAGAATTGTACCTTAAATGGCTCTTCCAATGTTAGACGACTTCTAGGCAAATTTAAAACAATGATGTTCTCTGGATTAAATTTTGGTGGGAAAGACTTTGAAGGACACTCTTCCCAGTCAAGAAGTCTTAAATAATTTGGTAAATGTTCAAGTTCAGATGAAAATGATGTGTTTCGAACAATGAGAATTCTGAGACATTCCATCTTCACCAACGCAGTACCACTCCATTCTACTTCTTCTCGTTGAGGGGGATCAAGCATAATCCCTTGAATCTTATCGCTTCCCTTTAACACAAGTACAAAGAAGCAACATCAACTGCCTATTATCAGTAATATAAATAAAAAACAAAATAGAATAAAAGAGTAGAGGATTACATAATCTTTGGTTAGTATTTCAATAGCATCTTCATAATACCATATTCTGCTACGTTTAGCAGGATTTATTGATTCCTTCTTAACAATCTCTCTACCCATATCTTGTATTAGATCATGCATCTTCAGACAGTCATACTCGATAGTTATGAGAGATTTATTAAGAAGTACTTTCATGTTGGTTGTTGGACAAAATTCTAGAAGTATCTTTTTCACATATTCCATTCTCTCCCCTTTAAAGAAGCAAGCTATGTCCAAGAAAATTTGTTTGGCATTATCATCCAATCTATCGTAGCTTATTTTAAGCACATCTTGAATCTCTGTATTTGGAGTCTTCTCATATTCTTTCATTGCCATTTCCCAATCTCCTAAACTTTCATGAAAAGCAGCTAAATCAGAGCCTATGACTTTTAAAGCCAGTGGAAGACCTTTGGCGTAATCTACAGCACGCACAGACACATCTTCAAAACCTGTTTTAGGATAACTTTGTTTGAAGGCATTCCAACAAAATAGCTCTAAAGAATGTTGGTCATCAAGTTCCTTCATTTCATACTTAAGTTTAACTTGGTGAGCAATTAGCACATTTTCTTCCCTTGTCGTTATAATGATCCTACTACCTGGACCAAACCAATTGCACTCTCCTGCCAACTTTTCTAACTGGTCTTTATCACCAACGTCATCAAGAACCAAAAGAACTTTCTTTTTCTGAAGCTTTTCTTTTATTTCACCCATTCCTTTAATTGTACTTCCCAATTTAGTTTCCAACTCCTCAAACATATCAGATAAAAGTGTCTTTTGTAGATCTTCCATGCCATTGATTCTGTTTGATTTTTCTCTAACATCGGAAAGAAAACTTGCAGCATCAAAGTTTTGCACAATTTTGTTATACAAAGCTTTGGCAAGTTCCGTTTTTCCAATTCCACCAAGTCCATATATGCCCAACATTCTTACAGTTTTATCTTCAGCCTTCTTGTCCAAAAGTGACTTAACTTCTTCTATGCAAGCCTCAAGTCCAACAGGGTTTTGACCACTATATAAAGGTTTAGGAGTTATATATTCATGGACCTTTCCAACAATTTCTTCAATACGATAGCTTTCATCATCCCTATAAGAGTAGAATGTATTAATTATTTGTTTGATATCATGATTTTTAATTTATTGTACTAAATGATAAGCATTGTGATTATTGTACTAGATAGTAAGCATTGATATTAAGAACCAGTAGCACAAAAGAATAATGATCACACATCATACAAAATTTACTGGAGATGAAAAAGTTAGAACAATTTTATTCTAAGAAAAATACCTAAATATAATATCAAATTAAAATAAAAATGGATTTTGTTTTCCACTTTGAAATTTTTATTAGTTTTTTATCTTTTAAATTATTTTTTATAATGTTCAAAATTATTATTTATGACTAACAAAATCAATTAACACCCTGGAAAAATCTAAAATTTAAATGCATAGTCGACCATTTAACATTTTTTATAAATTATTATAATTAAGATGTAGAATGTTATATATAACAAACTACATATGATAAAAACAATATTACATATCCCATTATAATTAAGATGTATAATATTATACATAACAAACTACACGTGATAAAAACAATATTACATACCATAAAGTATATTACTTGAAAAAAAATATTTTTTTGAAAAGTAAAGTCCTACATAACACCAACTTACTTTTGGTGTTTAACCTTTTATAAAAGGCTATAGTTATTTTTTAACTAAAATAATTTATTTTTGGATGAGAGAAAAAATGTTTTCTTTTAAAGTTTTCTTACCAATTGTATTTTTTTAATATATAAGAGAATAACGTGGTAGTTATTGAGAAAATATTGTTAGAATGTAAGGTGTTGAATAAACGTAATTGATGGTGGAAGTAAGAAACAAGCAATGGACAAAAAGACAATCTAGAATCTCTAAGCTAGGTGTGAAAGAACCCACTAAATGGAAGTGTAGAGGCTAGGTGATAGAAGGTTGGATGTAGTAGTAGTAAGGAGTTCATGGAAGAATAGTGGTGTTGGTGGATGTGGTATACTCACTACGAAAACAACATATTATCGACGGTCAAAATCCATAAATAATAAATAAGACCAAAAATTTGTCGATACCTATGAAAGAGCAACAAGCCAAATTTCACCAATAATATGCTTGTCGGTGAGTTTACCAAGAGAAAAAATTATTTAAGTAATTATTAATATTATCAATTATTATTTTTAAAATACTATTTATCATTAACAAATTATATTATTATTTTCAATTATTAGAACACATTACCATTCTGATTTTTATTATTCTTATTATTAATAATAATATAAATAATAATAATATATTAAAAAATATTAATACTGATAACACTATTATTAATATCAATACAAATAATATTATTATTAATATCAATACAAATAATAATATTATTAATACTAATACTAATAATATTAACAATAATAATATTATTATTATCATTAATATTATTATAATTAATTAATAATAATATTATTATTATTAATTTTATTAATATTAACATTAGTATTATTAGAACTAATATTATTATTCATCTTATTAATATTATAATTATTAATATAATATTAATAATAATATTATTTTAATTATTATTATTATTAATATATTTAATTTCTGTAGTCATTATTAATTTTATTAATATTAATATTATTAGTATTATATTTATTAATATAAATCTAATAAGAATAATAATAATAGTATTGGTAATAATTACAATAATCATAATAATTAATATTATAATATTATTAATAAAATTAATAATAATTACTAACTATGCGTTCAAATCCTAGTTTCAAGATAATAATATTGTAATACTTTTTTCATGTAATAATACATAATTATTATGTCAAATTGCAATGCCTAACATAAAATTTTCTATAATTTTTTTTAATAATAATACTAAGTTAATATTAATAAAATTAATAATAATTATAATAATATTAATGATGATAATAATAACATGGATAATAACAAGAATATTAATATTAATAATTATAATATTAGTAATATGAATAATAATTATAATAATATTATTAATATTAATAGTACTAATATTATTAATAAAATTAACAATAATTACAGTAATATTGATATTATTAGTAATAATAAATACAGTATTATTATTATTATTATCATTAAGAATAATAATAACCATAATAAAACAAAAAAATGATTTTGATTTAGTGGTTATCAGCTGAGTGAATCTGGACTAAACTGTGTCTTGTAGCAAAACAAATTTTTTATCAAACACAAATATGCCGGTAAATGCGTCAATAATGTCATATGTCGGTATAATTTGTTGGTAATAAAAAATATTGCCAAACATAAATTCATCGGTAATTCAATATTTTTTTTAATAGGTGATTTTAAGAAACAAGTTAAAAAGACGGAACTAGGATTTATAATTTTAAAACAAAGAGGTATGAAATCAAAACAAGTAAATCACTGTAACTCATATAGGTGATTTGGATAAAATGGGATTACTAAGTAATCTAAATGAGAAAGGAATGATGAAAGGGAAGAGGTTATTTAGTGAACTTATACGCGCTGGTAACATATAAGTCCTTGGAAAAATAAAAGTCTCGATCAAAATGGATTTAATTTGGAGACTCAAACTCTAGGTATTTTCATGTTGTTACGGATTGAAAAATAAATAGGAATGAGATTAAAAAGGTGTTGAAAACCTAGGGTAGTGGAGTGCAAACCCTATCATTGTTAAAAGCAAGGTAAAAGAGTTATTCTATGAGAGGCTAATGTAGATTACTAAATTCAATGTTAGGTTAAGGAAAATTCTCTTCTATTTCTATTGGTGATAATATAGTCTTTAACATGTGGGTTTACGAAACTAGAAATTAAGAAAACACTAGGCAATGTAAGACTGATTAAAGTCTGTGAGATAACTATAAATTTGGCTTTACAAAGAAATTATGGGAGGTTGTAAAAGTGGAAATCATACAATCTACCCACTCTTTTCAAATTAGTGGGAATATTATAAGGGATGCAAAGTCTCTTTCATAACACTTACACTCACTTATACCTAAGGTAGACAATTCAGGTAGTTTACATGAATTCAAAATTGGTCTCCTTAGTTAGGTGTAGGTAAATTGAACTTCCAATAATTCTACTTGTCGGAAATGAATGATAAGGGAAATAGGATGTAAATGTGTATGTGGGTAGAGATTATTTTGAATATATAGAATCATAGGAATAAAATTATTTTTAAGAATGACATCGTATATGCAAAAGAGATATTTCTTTTGGCACAGACAAAAGTATGAGCTTGGACAAGGAATAAATCTCTTAATCAACTTTTACATATTCTTATTGGTGTATATATGCCCAACAACTTGCATAAAAACCTATCTAAATAATATGGTATACTCACTCAAATGAATATATACGATTGCTAATTGTAAGTTATTTTCAGTTTGAGTCTTATGAATGAAGCAATAAAGATTGAGATTTCTTGAGTACCATACACATCAACGAATTAAAACCTTATGTATGCCATATGTAAAAAAAACTAGACATTAAAGAAGGAGTGACAATGATTAGTATAGGTTTATGGTAAATTCTTGTGGAGGGTAGTGAAGTGTTATTAAGAAAATCCTTAGATACTTTAAAGCAACATTATACATTGTATTATGAAGGATGAGAATTATATTTCAGAGAGTTATATTATATATGATTAATTATCCCATAAAATACATGATTTTTTCTAAATATGGGATGAAAAAGAAATAAGATTGAATGGTTTGTTATACATACCCGGTGGCAATATGCTTCCCTGGGAAGTCAACTGCTTGAGACAAGGCTGACCTCCAATCCTGAATTCTCTGTGATTCATGTGCCTTCATGTGTTTTCCGAAGCTATTTCTTTCGTGCCGTATATCTGAGGGATCTACATGGTAAAACACTGGGTAAACAAGCTGCTTCTTCTCCTTCATCTTGCTGCGTTCTATGATCTTAACAAGTTCATCCAGACACCGTGTGGAAGATGCATAGTTCTCAGAAAACACAACGATGAAAATCTTAGATTCTTCAATGGCCTTCGACAGATCAGGTGGAAGACTTTCCCCTGTCCTCATATTCTTATCATCATTGAAACTTTTTATTCCCTTCCCATCTAACTCTCTACGCAGATGCCCTATAAAATTGTTCCTTGTATCTTCTCCTCTAAAACTGATGAACACATCATAGGTGAAACCAAGACGCTCTTCTTCCTCACCATGTTCTCCCATGCTACAAACACACCAAAACTACACTATGGATTCTCAACTACTTTCATCAATTTAGTGTGTTCTGATTAAATACACTTTCTTACGCGGATACACGCTTTCCTGTCTCACTGAATTAAGCTTCTAAATTATAGGGGTTGACCAAGAATAAGACGATGGGGATATAATTATTACAACTACCAAACATAATGGCTCGATCTTGAAAATAAAGATGATGGGAACAGAAATAATTCACGTGGTGCATATTTAATGTGGTTTAAATTGTACAGAATTGGATTTCTGTGTATAAAAATATAGCGTTCAGATTCATGTGTATTCAATTTAATTTATAGTATTGTTTTTCTATACATTGAAAGTTAGGTAAAGGATAAAATATTCTAGAACGAATTTATTAAGTTTAAAAAAAACAATTTATTTATTTATGTTTATTATATATCTTTAGGCATTGTTTAGACTAATTTTAATATGTTTAGTTTTTTTTTTATTTATTCATATATATGCTGATGTTTATTTGTTACACATTAATAGTTGTTTTGTAATTTATTTAGTTATTTTTTATTTATATATATATATATATATATTTTATATATAAAATAGTGTAAAAAAACTCATCAAATAAATCAACAAATCTTGGAGTGGGATAGAAAACTTTTTCTATGTTAAATGACTTCGAAGAAGGCGATATGATAGTTTTTGAAACAGAGGTTAAAATACCAAACAATGAAATTCGAGTTATTCACCTTTTAGGATGAGTTTTTTTTTTTATATATAACTTTTTATTCTCACTTAATTTTCTCAAAATTTGTGTTAGTTTGTTGATACTTAAACAATTTATATATTTAAGTGTATTGTTTATGTTTATGCATTGTTTATATTAATTTTATTATGTTTAGTTATTTATTTATTCGTATATGCTCATGCTTATTTCTTATATATTAATATTTGCTTTCTAATTTTTTTTTTAATTTTCTTATTTACATTTACATATATATATATATATAATTATGTAAATTATTTTTTTTAATACAAAATAATGAAAGAATACGCGTCAAATGAATCAACAAAACTTGGAGCGGGATGAAAGAATTTTCTGTAAGTTAAATGACTCAAAGAAGACGATAAGATTGTTTTTGAAGCAGATATTAACCTACCAAATAATGAAATTTGAGTTATTAGTCTTTTAGGATGAATTTTTTTTTTACATAATTGTTTATTTTTACTAACTTTCCTCAAAATTTGTCTCAATTTTTTGGTACTTGAACAACTTATTTATTTACGTGTATTGTTTATGTTTATGTATTGTTTATATTAATTTTATTATGTTTAGTTGTTTATTTATTTGTATATGCTTATGTTTATTTCTGACATATTAATATTTTCTTTCTAATTTTTTTGCATTTTCTTAATTACATTTATATATATAATTATATAAATTATATTTTTATATAGAATAGTGAAAAAAACGCGTCAAATTAATCAACAAAATTTGGAGTGGGATTGAAGAATTTGGATAAGATTAAAGGATTTCAAAGAATAAAATAAGATTGTTTAACCTACCAAATAATGAAATTTGAGTTATTAGTATTTTAGGATGATTTTTATTTTTTACATTATTGTTTATTGTTACTGAATTTCCTCAAAATTCGTGTAAGTTTGTTGATACTTAAAAAAATTATTTATTTCTGTGTATGGTTTATGTTTATGTATTGTTTATATTAATTTTATTATGTTTAGTTGTTTATTTATCTGTATATGCTCATGTTTATTTCTTATATATTAATATTTGCTTTCTAATTATTATTTTTATTTTCTTATTTACATTTATATATATAATTATATAAATTATATTTTTATACAGAATAGTGAAAGAAAATACATCAAATAAATCAACAAAATGAAAAAATTTATGTAAATTAAACGACTTCAAAAAAGACGATAAGATTGCTTTTGGAGTAGAAGTACCTACCAAATAATGAAATTCGAGTTATTAGCCTTTTAGAAACACTACAAAAGATATTTATTCATTACACACTGATTATTACATACGGATTTAGATCCGTATATAATTATGGATTTATATACGGATATTACATACGGATAAAAATCAGTCACTAAATTGTTTATACATACTGATTTTTCTGTATGTAAAAGTAAATAAATTTTATAAAATATATCCGTATAAAAAATATGTATGTAACAAAGAACATCTGTTGCATACAGATATTTTAAATTTATTTATTAAAAAAATAAGTTTTAGAAGTTTTGTCATTTTTTCACTAAAACCCCAACGTTTGCCCCCAAAACCCGTGTGCCCTAATTCTATCTTCAGAAGTGGAGTGTGTGAAGCTCAATCTTGAAGCAAAGGTGAAGCTCCGTCCGACCTTCTGAAAAATACAAAGGTGAGTTTGTTCTTTATCCTAATATCTGTTTGCATGATGTATTTTGTGCCAACGAATGGTATGAAAAAGGAAGGCAATGGTGGACACATGAATGACACTGTTTGGAAACCATGAGTGCTGGCCTCCTTATCTCTTTCCTTTTCGCAACCTTACTCACTCTCTCATCCCCTTTTCTATGTCACTGCCTCTCCTTATATTGATGAAGAGTGAGAAGAAAAAAAAGAGTAGGTGAAGGTAGGTGGTGGGAAGTTGGGAGAGAAATGAGGGAGTAGTGGAGATTTTGGAAAGAGTGGGAGCAGGTGTAAGAGAGGCAGCAGGTGCAGAGTAAGTGGCGTGGAGAGTGTGGGTCAAATGTTAGTAATATTTGACTGTCCCCAAACCCACATTATGGGAGCTTCATGTACCAAACCACCCACACTTTGGAACTTTTGCTCCGTAAGACCATAAAGGACCATCTAAGTGGAGAAAAACTTGATCTCCTTTTAGTGGGATTCTTTACTTACAATTGATTAATTCTACATTGAACTCATCATCAACACTTAGATTTTTACTTTTTCAATTACTTGTTCCTATAATATTATTAATTCTAATCTATGACATTGCTTTCACAGAATAGAGTTTCATCTAATTTCTTTGAAGGTTGTGTTTGTCCTATCCCATGTTTATGCCTATAATATTGCATGTATTGTTACTTACTTTTTACACATATAGACTTTGAGGAGCCATGTTAAATTTTCCATTCTGTTAAAATACCCGTGTTTTTTTGTTGCTCATTTGCTTTTATCAAACAAAACCAATCCTTGGTCATTCATTATATGGAGGACATATAAGTTTTTGTTTTTTGTCTTTGGTCTTGATAGATGCTTTGTTTGATTGTTAATTTATGCTAAGGAAAATGAGAAAACAATGGACATTGAATAGTAATTGGAGGAGTTGGTGTTAATGCATGATGCAGCTTTTGCAGAGAATCTAAGGTCCATCTGTGTGGGTGGATAAGTGGGAATTAGCACGCAGAGAACCTAACTAGTGTTCATGGACATCACTTTTAAACAAAGCACCCACATGCCTCTTCTGTGAGACTACCACGTTTCCATATTGCAAGTCATGTCCTTATTTGGAAAGCTAATCCAAATACGTGTAATCTCCTCGAATATGAAAGGGCATAGACCATATTCTCTTTAAGCTAAATACCTTTTTCCTTCCACAAGGGCCTAGGGCAGTTTCTTTGAAGCACCTTTTAGAGATAACTCTATTTAATATATACAACATCATTGGTAGAAGAAGTACTTATAATTAGTGAATCTATAACTGCAAAAAGATAATAATGTGGATTAAACCCCTTGGATTACCTAATCTTGCCACTATATGTGGATGAAGCACTCATTCACTTTTCTAAGAGTAAATTTAATTCAATGGAAAATAGAACAATTATCACAAAACACATATTATCACAAACACACATGAAATTACTTATTATCATTATACTACATAAAGTTCAAAATAACTTCAATTCTAAACTACTCACCAAGATTTTTACAAAAACGAATGTGTTACAAACACAATACACACTACAAGAAAACAGCCAAATAGCTTCCAAATTTCTGTGTGGGCCATTTTCGGACGCTACTATCGTCGGCCAAAATGAGGAGAAACCCACGCAAAAATGGCAATGGATGCAAAACGGACGCACTTATGGATTTAATGTTTTTTTTTAAAACAATCTAGTTTGCGTCGGCCCAGGCCCACGCATATGCGTCAGCATGCGTCCCACGCATATGCGTCGGCCACGGCCCACGCATATGCGTCCGTCACAACCCACGCAAAGCCCACGCATGTTTATATTTTAGGATTTTAAAATTATTTAATGTATAACAAATATTTTAATATTTAATTCTTTATTTTATTTATTTTAAAATTATTTCTTTAATATTATAATAAATTATTTAATTTATCAAATTTTAATATAAATTAGTTAAATTAAAATTATTAAATTAATTAAGCGTTTGATTTAAAATTAATTTAGTAAAAGAAAAGATCTATTTAAATTATTTAAATGTTATATAAAATATTTTATTATTTTAAAAATTATTTATTTTAAACTTATTTTATTTATATATTGTCATAAATATATATTTTTTAAATTATGATATAAATTAGTTAAATTAAATTTATTAAATTGAGGAAGTGTTTAATTTTGAAATTATTTAAATGAAGTTATCTTAAAAAGTTTATAAAGATTTGAAAACATGTAGAAAAATAATAATTAATTAAAAAATAGTAAAAGAAAAGTAAAAAAAAATGCGTATTTAAATTTTGTAAATATTATATAAAATATACATAAATTTAAGAATATAAATTCAAGATGAAGTAATTAATTAGTGCAAATGGTAATGGATGTATTTAAAAATAGAGAATAAATTTTATCTAAAAATGTTTTATTTGGTTTAAGAAAAAAAAGTTGGATAAAACTTTTAATTAGTAATATAACTTAAATAAATTTAAATGTTATATGTGTGCAATGGCTAAATGAACTAGGATTTTTTGTTTTGATATCCATTATAATTTTAAAGATGTTATTTCTCATAAATGAAGCATAAAATCATCTTAAAGAATTAGCGAAAATGTATATGATACAAACATATTAAGACTAAGTGCGTGAGTAAGTAACTTATTCTTAATTCTTAAATTAATACAATATCCAAAGTGTTTCAAAGTTGACTATATGCTCTATAAATGTCATTGTTATAGTTACTAAGTATGATCTCTAAAAGAAATTAATGTTTTCCAACTGAAGCACAAAATAATGTAGTAAGTTGTAAGTAACGAGATGACACATATGCAATATTCTTTATAAGTGTGTTAATATAGTTTCCCAATGTTCGCCTGATAGCGAGAGTCGAGGGAGAAGCACGAAGACGAGAAGTACCCCAGTCAAGCACCCAACAACCTGCCCGACTGAGGGAAGAAGACGAAAACTTCAATAGTTCTCTAGGTCCCATCTCCCCAGCAGAAACAAATTAATAACCCTAGTCCATTGTCAAGGTAAGAGTTAAACTAAGAAGTGCATTATAAAGGCTGAAAGAGAGTATCATAAGCAATTTGAGAAATATGAGTCATTTCGTGATAGTTATAGAATTAACTTAGAATCATGGAATATAGTTGATTATTAGATTTTGGATTATAAGTTAGAAAGGATTATAAGTTAGATTTAACCACTAAACCAAGCAAATTCTTTAGTATTATTATAATTTTAATTATACTTATTATTATTAACAATATTAATAATATTAACAATATTATTAATATTAACAATATTAATAATATTAATTTTAATAATATGAATATTATTAATATTAATACTAATAATATTAATAATATGTATAATAATATTAATAATATTTATAATTATATTAATAATATTTATAATTATATTAATAATATTTATAATTATATTAATAATATTTATATTATTTATTTTTTATATTATATATTTATAATTATATTAATAATATTTATAATTATATTAATAATATTTATAATTATATTAATAATATTTATAATTATATAATAATATTTATAATTATATTAATAATATTTATAATTATATTAATAATATTTATAATTATATTAATAATATTTATAATTATATTAATAATATTTATAATTATATTAATAATATTTATAATTATATTAATAATATTTATAATTATATTAATAATATTTATAATTATATTAATAATATTTATAATTATATTAATAATATTTATAATTATATTAATAATATTTATAATTATATTAATAATATTTATAATTATATTAATAATATTTATAATTATATTAATAATATTTATAATTATATTAATAATATTTATAATTATATTAATAATATTTATAATTATATTAATAATATTTATAATTATATTAATAATATTTATAATTATATTAATAATAATATGACCAAAGAATTTGTCTGGTCTAGTGGTTAATGCTTCCCTAGTTACTGGAAGGACTTGAGTTTCGTGGCGTCAGAACCCAGATTCTGCATGTTGTGTCCGTTTTTTGCTTCCACGCTAAGTATATTTTTTTTTATCTTTCTTTAGGTTGATTGACTTGGTTCATAAGAATTAACAACAGATCGATTCTCAAAATTGAAGGTGAATGGAATTTAATCTTCATTTTGGCATATTTTTAGTATTATAGTAATTTGTAGCTAACTTGTTCACCCTGTTATTAACATGGACACTTCAAATTTGTCTGTTGCATTGATTTATAATACTAGAACTTTGCTAGTTTGTATAATTGTAAATGGTATGAAAAGAAAACATGATAGGTACTGAATCGTGAGACTACATAATACTGGTGTGAGACTGTAAAATACTGTGTATTTATACTGTTGTAATTTTGACTGGTGTATACTGCTGTGTATTGAAGTTTCTTGACTCTTTTGAGAATATAAAAAAGGCTCTCAAAGTTTATTGTGGAGTTTTGCATCTGATCCATGATAACAATTGCTCCCTCTATCGAATCCCTTTATTTTCATGAAAAAAAAAATAAAATAAAAAAAATGAAAGTCTGTAAATTTTGCATTAGGTTTTCAACCTATGCTATATATGGACCTCTTTATTGCATTATGGTGTGTGTATGTTTAACTAAATAAAAGAATAAAATAAATCTTTACAAGGAACTGCATATTAAATGTTGTTGGCATGAACTTCTTTAGGTTTTTTGCTTTAAAGAAACTACAATAATAAAGCCAAGTATAATTTTTTTTAATCTTCCTAGGTTGATTGACTTGGTTCATCAGTTGTTGGATGATCAGTTCTTCATTTTGACATATTTTTAGTATAGTAGTTAATTTGTTTACCACCCCGGTTGTTAATATGGTCACTTTTAATTTTATCTGTAATACATTATTTCTTTACTAGTTTGTATAATTGTAAATAGTATAATTAAAGTTTTGCATTATGGTGTGTAAGGTTATCTAAATAAAGGAATAAAATAAATTTAAAATCTGACCACAGTTACATACGGATATATCTGTATGTAAATCTGAACACAGTTACATATATTTGTATGTAAATCTGAACACAGTTACATACAAATATATCTGTATGTAAGTCTGATCACAGTTACATACGGATTTATCCGTATATAACAATTACCTACGATAATTTTATATACGAATTTTTGTCCGTATGTAACTATGTTTTATATACAAATTTATTGAGTTACATACGGATTTGAGTTGTATGTAATACCAACTTTTCTTGTAGTGGAAGAATCTCTTCTTTTACACAGTTGTTTATTGTTACTGACTTTCCTTAAAATTTAAGACAGTTTGTTGATACTTGAACAATTTATTTATTTACAGGTATTGTTTATGTTTATGCGTTGTTTATATTAATTTTATTATGTTTAGTTGTCTATTTAATCAAATATGCTCATCTTTATATCTTATATATTAATATTTGTTTTCTAATTTTTTTATTTTCTTATTTACATTTACATTTATATATATATATATAATTATATAAATTATATTTTTATACAGAAAAGTGAAAGAAAACAAGCCAAATAAATTAACAAAACTTGGAATGGAATTGAAGATTTTTTGTATGTTAGATTACTTCAAAGAAGACGATATGATTGTTTTTGAAGCAGAGACTAACATACCAAATAATGAAATTCGAGTTATTTTGCTTTAGGATGAGCCATTTTTTTACACAATTGTTTATTGTTACTTACTTTTCTCAAAATTTGTGTCAGATTGTTGATACTTGAACAATTTATTTATTTATGTATATTATTTGTGTTTATGCATTGTTTATATTAACTTTAGTATGTTTAGTTTTTTTATTTATTGGCATTTGCTGATGTTTATTTCTTATATATTAATATTTGTTGTATAATTTTTTTTTCTCATTTACATTTACATTTATATATATAATTATATAAATTGTATTTTTATACAAAATAGTAAATCAAAACGTGTCAAATTAATCAACAAAACATGATGCGCGATGAAAGAATTTGTGTAGGTTAAATGATTTCAAAGAAGACAATAAGATTATTTTTGAAACAAAGGTTAACATACTTATAATGAAATTCGAGTTATTCGACTTTTAGGATGAGTCCTTTTTTACACATATGTTTATTATTACTTACTTTCCTAAAAATTTGTGAGTTTGTTGATACTTGAAGAAGTTATCTATTTACCTATATTATTTATCTTAATGCATTGTTTATATTAATTTTAATATGTTTATTTTTATATGCTAATGTTTATTTCTTATATATTAATATTTGATTTTTAATTTTTTATTTAGTTTCTTATTTACATTTAAATTTATATATATATATATATATTTAATTATATAAATTATATTTTTATTCTAAACAATGAAGAAAACGCACCAAAAAAATCAACAAAACTTAGAATGGGATGTAAGAATTTATGTATGTTAAATGACTTTAAAGAAGACAATATAATTATTTTTTAAGCAAATGTTAACATACCAAATAATAAAATTTGATTTATTCGTCTTTTAGGATACATCATTTTTTACACAACTCTTTACTATTACTTACTTTTCTCAAAATTTGTGTCAGATTAATACTTGAATAATTTTAGTTACGTGCATGATTATTTTTAATGTATTATTTATATTAATTTTTATGATATTTAGTTTATTTATTTATTAGAATATGTTTATGTTGGTTTCTTATATATTAATATTTGGTTTTTAATTTTTTTATTTTGCGTCTCTTTATGTGTTTTAAATTATTAATTATTGTAAAATTTATTTTACTTTATTTTTTAATATATTGATCTTATCTATTATTAGTTTATTAGTTTATGTAATTGTTAATTAATGTAATTTTGACTTATAAATTATGATAGAACTCATATTAAGTTTCAGAATGTCAAAATTAATATTTTACGTTTTAGAAAATCAAATTTAATTTAATGTAATATATGAATTAATTTTTCTAAATTTATTTAATATTATAATATTATTATTTAAATATGAAAGTTTAGAAAAAATAACCGTTTGTTGCACGGTCAAAGTTCTAGTAGAAATACAAATAGAGGGGCACGTGACGTCTCCTTTTGATTACAGCTAAATCCAGAAATCTTTGAAGGGTCCCGGAAAATGATTCTTTCATACTTCACCAGATTCTTAACTGCTTTTCTAACGCACTCCATATGCCATAAAGTGACACAATAATGTAATCACCTTCCTTATTATCATTTCATTTAATACAGTTTCTTACGCTGATACAAGATGGGGATATAGTTATTACAACTACCAAACATGATGGCCCGATCTAGAAAATAAAGATGATGGGAACATAAATATTTCACGTGGTGCATATTTAATGTGGTTTATATTGTACGGATTTGGATTACTCTGCATAAAAATATAGCATTCTTATTCATGTGTATTGAATTCGATTACAGTCTCTAAAATTTTAAAATCACCGACTCTCAATTAAATAACTAAGTTTATTTTATCTATTATATTTAAGATAACAGCTTTGACATTTTTAAATCTAAAACATTTAATTAACTCAAGAATATGTAAATTTTTAATTAGTATATTTTTTTATGTATTTTTTTATATATATTAAAATCTATACTATATTACTAGAACTAACTGAAATGAAATGGCGAAGAGACTCAACAGTAAAAAAAACTTGAAGATGGTAAATTGTTCAACTTAAAGCCAAATTTTCCGAAATGGCTGAAAATAGAGACGATACCCTTGGTAATTTTTTACCATGATGGAGTTATTTTTTCTTTTTTTACTAAAATGGGGTCCGTTTTAAAAAAATTACAAATTTAGGCAAGTCGTGCCAATTTGGTACGACTTCATATGCAGAAGTCGTCCCAATTAGGTACGACTTTTGTCATGTCATACTAAAGTCGTGCCACTTGGCACGACTTCTGCCCTGTCATACTAAAGTTGTGTCAACTTGGTACGACTTCTGCCTTGTCATACTGAAGTCGTGCCCTATCACTTCATTCTCCACACCATCAAATTCCTTACACGTATAACTTTTTACCTTCTCCTTCAGGTACTTTTTCCACTCCACCAAATATATTTGGAACTTTGGCATTCACCCCTCTTTCTGCATATAATCCAACATCATTCATGCACTATCGACCCACAATGCCCTCACCAACATCTCATAATGAAGGCAATAACAACGATGATGAACATGTCGTTGATGATCCTCTTCCACGAAGACCTCGACAACAAATACGAAGACCACATTGTGTCACGTCTTCCCATAAATAATTTACTTCTAGTTCAACTTTATAGTTTTATTTTATATCTTGTAATGAATCTTACTAATTTGTTTAGTTCTAATTAATCTCTTCTCATCATTACGTGTTCTGTAAAATCATTATTTCTCAAGCTATTTATTTTGCAAATTCACAACAATAATTCTCTATTTATTTTCCAAATACAATAAATTTTCATTTATGTATTTATTTCCAAATTTAATAACAATTTTCTTCATTTTTTAATTAATCAAATAATCAAGTTATTGTATTACATTACCGTCAAACATGATTCATACACGATTATCCCATTTTTTGTTCCTTAAAACTAACACTCTTAGAAAATTATGTATCAAATTAATTTTTAACATTACATAACTTACTACCCAATATATAAATAATAAAATTAAAAAAAATTATGACGTGGCAGAAGTCGTGCCAAGTTGGCACGACTTCAGTATAACATGGTTGAAGTCGTGCCAAGTTGACACGACTTTAGTATGACATGGCAGAAGTCGTGCCTAATTAGGACGACTTCTGCATATGAAATCGTACCGAATTGACACAATTTGCCTAAATTTGTAATTTTTTTTAAACGGACCCCATTTTGGTAAAAACAAAAAAAAAAATAACCCCATCATGGTCAAAAAACCTCAAAGGATAACGTCAAGTTAAATATGTAATATGTATGTATGTCCTAACATATCCAACTCTCTTTTTATTCGACCATTTTTATGTTATGTAATACATTTATTGTATGTTGTATCTCACCAATCCTTCTGAAAATTCTATTGTGGTGTAAGATTCGGTTTTCGTGCCTCTGACATTGCCATGCTTACTAAGTTATCCTTCATAATTTGTCACAATATTGCTACTTATCAAAGGAAAAGTTATTTGAGCAAAATACTTACTACTACATGTCCTGTCTTTGAACTACTTTGAATTTTTCATAAACAACAACCTAACCAAACACGATGCTTTATATCCTATGTACTATTTATTTTTCTCATTTTTAAATATATCCCCTCTCTCACATGCATGAACTGACAGGTATGTCAGGTGTATTTTGAGGAGAACAATTCATCAGTATCTTTGATTGGAAGTCCGTTTAACAAATGGGATGACGCTTCGGAGGAAGAATCGAAAGCCCAAATAGAAGATAGTGTTGGTGAAGGTTTTTCAGACTCCGATTACTCAGAACATGGTGGTAGGCAAGAAGAGAGAAGAGGAGAGGAGATCGTTCAATTTCCGACGGAAAAGAAGAGTTTCCAAAAGACGACGCATGTAATAGTGGGGGAATTAATTCTGTTGGGAAGAGCCAAAATGTCACGTTGGAAATGAGGAAAGAGAAAATTTTTGTATGGAAAACGTGTAAACCTAATAATTTTATTACAAAATAGAACATAGATAAATAAAAGAGAACAAAAGATGAACAAAAGAGTAAAAGGAAGGTAAAAAATATGAGAATGAATATCTTTCTTTTCTTGTTATTGAAATCAAAACAAATGGTCTGAATATATACAAGTAGTACACTCATTCTAGGTTTAACTAAAGATGAAAAGAATCAATAATTAAATACTAGAATCATAACAAACAAAGACAAAATAAAGGTTATTCACCTCTATAAAGAGAAACAACTGATAATTAGAAAAGATACCCAATTAATATTAAGATTCTTCTATAACTCTGGTATCCGTATCCTTTAATACCCCGTCACAAGCTGGGGAGCAAATATTGATGAGACCCAGCTTGGAACAAATATTCTTAAAAGATTGAGGACTTAAAGCTTTGGTATAAATATCAGCCAGTTGCTCTGTGGTGGAAATGAGAAGCAAATGAATGAGACCCTTCTTTAATTTTTCCCGGACCACGTGACAATCTATTTCTATATGTTTTCTACGCTCGTGAAACACTGGATTTGCTGCAATGTATCTTGCTGAGTCATTGTCACAGTATAAAAGAGATGGTTGCTCAAAAGGAACTTTGAAATCTTGAAAAAGATAAGTTAGCCATTGAATTTCACATGTAACAGTGGTCATTGCCTTGTATTCAGCTTCACAAGAACTCTTTGATATTGTTCCTTGCTTCTTTGATTTCCAAGATATGAGAGAATTCCCAAGATACACACTAAAACCAGTCACTGATTGTCTTGAATCACTACAGGTGCCCCAATCACTATCACAAAAGGCTTTCAGATGAACAGAGGTAGTGGAAGAGAAAAATAGACCAAGACTTGGAGCCCTTTGATATATCTGAGAATTCTAATCGCTGCATTATAGTGAGCAATTGTAGGCTTAGCAAGAAACTAAAAAGTTGTTGTACAAAATTTTTTATGTCAGGTCGGGTATTAGTGAGATACATAAGTTTTCCAATCAATCTTCTGTAGGTTTGAATATATGTGAAAGGAACACTTCCAGTAGAAGAGAATTTCTCATGATTATCAATAGGAGTGGGTGTAGGTTTGCAGGCTAAAAGACCTGCATATGTTAATAATTCTAATGCATATTTCCTTTGATTTACCATTATTCCTGTCTTACCTTTTGCTACTTCTAGACCAAGAAAATATCTTAAATTCCCAAGATCTTTAATCTTGAATGTCTGATTCATGGCTTGTTTGATTCGAGCAATCTCTTCTTTATCATTTCCTGTCAATATTATATCATCCACATATACCAATAATGCTGTAAAAGATCCTTCAGAATAATTAATGAACAAGGAATGATCATTCATAGATTGAGTATATCCCATAGAAAGCAAAAATGATGACAGTTTGGCAAAACCATTATCTACTGACTTGCTTAAGGCCATGTAAAGCCTTTTTTAGTTTACAAACTTTTCCTGGTGGAATAAAAGTCATTCCAAGAGGAGCAACCATGTATACATTTTCTTTTTCAAATCTCCATGTAAAAAGACATTTTTATGTCTAATTGTTTCAATTCCCAATTATAAATAGAAGCTAAAGAAAGAAGCAACCTTATGGTGGTCATCTTTGCTACTGGAGAGAAAGTATCAAGGTAGTCAATGCCTTCTGTTTGTGTATATCCCTTTGCCACTAACCTTGCTTTATACCTTTCAATTGTCCCATCAGCCTTATATTTTATTTTGAATACTCATTTGCAACCTATGGCACCTTTATTCTTAGGCAGAAGAGCAGTCTCCCAAGTTTGATTTGACTATAAAGCAGATATCTCACATTGTATAACTTTTCTCCAACATTCATGTTTCACAGCTTCATAATAAGTGTTTGGCTCAACATGTGAAGAAAGAGACATAACAAAAGATTTATAAGGAGGTGATAAATTGCTATAAGACAAAACAGAATTAAAAGGATATTTAACTCTTGAAGATGCACTGGAAACATTAAGATTACAATGATAATCAATACTCAGGTGGTCTTTTTATTCTTGTGCTCATTCGGAAAGATGGATCTGATTTAGAACTTTGTTCTATATCATGATTTTCATTGAGGTTTTGATCTATGTGGGAACAATCTTCTTCTGAAACATCAATTTCTGACTCACAATTATTATCACTGCTATTTTCAACATTATCACAAGGTGTATTATCACAAGGTGCAAGAATGGCTTGTGATGACTGATATAAGACAGATTGATCTTCAGCAAACAAAATTTGATCATTAATGTCAGAACTGTTAGTTTCATTGCTAGTATCTTGAATCCTTTGGTATGGAAAAACATGTTCATAAAAGACAACATCCCTAGACACAAATTTCTCTTGATTGAATATTCAACAAAATATATCATTTTGTCCCCCTTTGAAAACCAATAAAAACACATTTTGATGCTCTTGGATCAAATTTTCTTCTATTTGTTGACAAAGTGCTAGCATAACATAAAGAACCAAACACCTTTAATCCATTAAAATTTGCATCAGTTTTGAAAAGCATTTCATGAGGAGAAGAATAGTTTAAAACAGGTGTGGAAAGCATGTTTATAATATGTGCAACATGTATCACAGAATATGACCAATAAATTTTGGGTAAATGAGATTGTATCATAAGAGCTCTTGCTACATCTAATAAATGATCATGTTTCCTTTCAACTATACTATTTTTGTTGTGGAGTATTGACACATGATGTTTGATGTATTATTCCTTTACTGACAAAAAAATTAGTCATGACAAACTCAGTTCCATTATCACTTCTTATTATTTTTATTGTTGTCTCAAACTGTGTTTGAACAAAAATAACAAAATGTTCCAAAACCTTAACAACTTCAGATTTTTGTTTCAAAAGAAAAATCCATGTGTACCTCGAATAGTCATCAACTATGGTCAAGAAATATTTATGACCATGAATTGATGGTATTGAGTATGGTCCCCAAATATCTACATGAATCAAATCAAAACATTTTTTTTTTATTTAGATGTACTAATAGGAAAAGAAAGTATTTTTTGCTTTGCAAAATGACAAACATCACAAACAAAAGATTTGTTATATTTAACATAAGGAAATTTATTCTTGATAACATTAATACATTTATTTGAAATATGACCTAATCGAAAATGCCAAAGGGTTTCTAGATCACTAGCACTAACATTAACAGTATTGATGATGTGTGTACATTCAAGGGGTTTAATTTGAAATTTCCGGTGAGATGGGATCCTGAGTATATAAAGTCTATCTTGCATCTGAGCAGAACCAATTATTTTCAAGGAGTTTTTGTCTTGAATGTGACAACCATTAGAATCAAAGGTAAGAACACAAGATAGTCTATCAATCAGTTTTGTTACTAAAAGAAGATTAAAAGTGAAGCAAGGAATATACAAAACATTGTTTATGACATGATCTTGATTGAGAAAAACACTTCCAGAATAATTGGCAATGACTTGGTTTCCATTTGGTAATTTGACATAAAAAGGATCAATTTGATGATACGAAGTGAAGTAAGTTAAGGATGAACAAATGTGATCAGTAGCACCACTATCAATAATCCAAGAACTAAAAGAAGAAATAAAGTTATTACCAGTTTGTGTTGTCATGATGGAAGGAATAACAAAGACTTGACTAGAAACATTGTCACTGGATTTGACCTGTTGTAAAAGAGCTAACAATGTTTGATACTGCTCAGGAGTAAAACCAATTTGTTGAGACTCCACTTCTAACTTTGAACCTTCATGATTTTGCTCATTATTGTTAAAATTTGTATTGTGAAAGGCTGCATGACTCTGATGATGGTTTTGATTTTTAAATTTGAAATGAGGTGGAAAACCACGCTTTTTATAGCATGTATCAATGGTATGCCCTGTCTTTCCACAATAAATGCAAATTTTGGAAGTATATCCTCCTCCATAGTTTCCTCTTCCATATCCACCACCCATGCCATAGGTCGTAGCATTGTTATTATAACCTCCTTTGCTACTAGCAATCATTGCCTTGGATTGATCACCAAAAACTTGCCTCTATTGTTGTGTAATGAGAGAGTAAACTCTATTCAAGGATGAATTATCTTATGAACTAACATGGTAAGGTGAACAAAGATCTTGTGAGGGATCAACAACTTCACCCATAGATAAATGTAGCAACCAAAGCTCTAATCAGAGCTCTCTTTTCTTGTTATTGAAATCAAAACAAATGGTTGAATATATACAAGTAGTATACTCATTCTAGGTTTAACTAAAGATGAAAATAATCAATAATTAAATACTAGAATCAGAACACACAAAGACAAAATAAAGGTTATTCACCTCTATAAAGAGAAACAACTGATAATTAGAAAAGACAATTATTCTCCTCTATAAAGAGAAACAATTGATAATTAGAAAAGATACCCAATTAATATTAGGATCCTTCTATAACTCTGGTATCTGTATCCTTTAATACATTTCTTGGCAGAAATTAAGTGCAAAAAGACTAATGATAGAGTATGAGCAGATGTCCTAATTTGTAGTGGGTTGGTTTAGGCCTAACTGAATGCATACAGTTGGGTTAGGGAAACCCTAATTTATGACACAATTGCTGACATGGACTCACAACTAGAAATTGTTAGACAAGGAGGAGCGACGAACTGGGTGGGAGACGACGCGGTTCCCCCTACGTCGCTGACGGTGGCTTACGACACTGGTTTCGAGGGCCTCGACATCGACGAAGCCGACGCGGCTTCTCTTGCGCCGCCGGTAGCGGCTAATGTAATTGGTATTGAGGATCCCAACGCTGGTTATACCTTGAAGTTGTCGGAGGCAGGCAGTGAGGGGCAACGATTATTGATGGCGGTTGTCGAAGATGCTAGAACAATGAAGGAGGCAGGCGATGGTGCAATTAGTGACGGCCGTGGCGCGACTGTAGTGGCGAGCAATGGCGAGATTGGTGCTAGCAATGACACGACTTCAGTGGTTGGAGATGGCGCGACTATAGTGTTTGGCAATGGTGTCGGCGCGTCTGTAGGGGCGGAGCAGCGTGCGGCAGCGGCTGACGCTGTTATGTATGATAGTTCCGGCATGGGGCGCGGCAGTGGAGAGGAGGTGAGCGACGAATGTGTGGTGGTAGTGGTGGCAAGGGTTACACATGTTGAGGGAGAAGAAGGTGGGTTTGATGACGAAAACAAAGGATCTTTGGGGTGTGAGGCAATCAGAGAAACAACAAGCGTGATGGAGAGGATGGGGTTAGTATGGAGTAGAGAGGATGATGGAGCTGCAAAGACGTCCACTCATAGGGGCACGATAAGGGAGACTGAGACTTTTTTTTGCAAGTCACCCAGTGGGGAGGATGATGGCTAGTTTTGGCGGAAGGGTGGACGATTTGCCTAAATCGAGAGACGAAAGCTCACCGAGGATTGAAAGGTTATCTATGTCAGATTCACTAAAATGCTTAAGATCAGAAATCATTATCTTAGACAAAGATGCCAGAAAATACAGTAGAATGCTTTGGTTAAAAGATGAGCAGGGCGAAGCTAGGAAGAGATGGAAAGTTGGTAAGGAGATGAGTTTCACACTGTTAAGTGAAGAAAATGTGGTATTAAATAGGCTTAGCAGTTTGGAGAATCGGGATTGCAGGAATTTGGAGATGGAGATTAATGTTTTTTATGATGAGTCTAATTAGTTTGAATATAAGAGGAGTAAGAGGAAATATAAAAAGAACATACGTAAGAGAATTAATTAGAAAAGAGGAGGTTAGAATGGTTTGTTTACAGGAAACAAAGTCCTTAGTGCTCAGTAAGAACAATTGCTTTTATATGTGAGGTTCAAATGAAATTGATTGGGTGGAGAATGGTGCAGTAAATAATGTTGGTGGAATCATTACTATGTGGAGAAGAAGTAGTTTTAATAAGACAAGTTTTTTAAATGGGAAATGTTACTCTATCATCGAAGGAGTTTGGAAAGTAGGAGACGGGATACACATTACGATAGTAAATGTGTACAGTTCCAGCTCGTTGAAAGAAAGGAAGGAGGTTTGGGATGAGTTACGAGAAATCAGGAAGAACCAACAAAACAAGGTATGGTGTGTTGTCGGGGATTTTAATTCAATCAGAAGAAAAGATGAGAGAAAAAGCGTAGTCTCAACATCAGATTATAGTAGAGAGATCAGGGATTTTAATGATTTCATTGAAAACACGGAGTTATTGGATATTCCAATGGTCGAAAAAAAGTTTACTTGGTAAAAGCCAAATGGGACGGTCAATAGCAGAATTGACAGAATTCTTGTCTCACCAGAAAGGTCTTTGATCATTGTGCTTTAGTTCTAAAAGTTTTATCGGTGGATTGGGGGCCTAAACCTTTCAGGAGTCTGGATGTGTGGCAAAGGGATAGTGGGTTCCTGGATTTTGTTCGCAGTAAATGGCAGAGCTATGAGGTGTTTTGTGGAGGGATGGTTGTTCTAAAAGAAAAATTGAAAAATTGAAAGCTAGATTTGAAGAGGTGGAATAGGGAGGTTTTCGAGAATGTCAATCGGGAAGGGGAATCTATACAAAAGAAGATTCAAGAGTTGGACGCAAGAGACAATGAAAGTGAGTTAGATGAGCTGGGGAGGGAGGAGAGGGACTTTTGCTAGTGGAACAAAGTCGAAACCTTTTTACACAAGAAGCGGTCTTGCACCAAAAAGCAAGACTAAAGTGGTTGAAACAAGGCGATCTAAACACTAAATTTTTCCACTCCTCAGTGAAGTGGAGGAGAATGAGAAACGGGATCAACGGGGTACCTTATGTGTTCAATATACACAAGGGATTTACCCTACTCTTTCTTTTACTTTAATAACTTACACAATATCCTTTATTATATTACATAAATGCTCTGATTATATCACAAAGTACTCCGATTTATATCCATGATATTCAGATTATATGAAAGGATACTATGATATGTCACATCAAAACCTGGAGAAACTAGTGTTAGAGATCCAAGTCCATGAAGGCTTATAAATAGATGACCACTCATAGGGAGTAATCTCAACTCGAATTTTGGCACTATACTCACTATATAAACAAAATTTGATGCTCTTACTGAGTTGAGCGTCAGAGTATTTTTTGCAGGTGGAGCCCCCCTCATTCCTTGGAAGTTGAATCACTAGAGCTTAAAGGGAGACTACCCGAAGCCCACTCAAATTTAGATTGACCTCATCTCGGCGAGAACTGTAATAGTCTATCATTTGATTGATATTGATGCGGTATAAAAATCATTTATATTGATTCCTCGCATATAAAATTATTAAGAGAGTCTCTTAAATATTGATTCCTCGCATATTTATAAAAATTTCTTATCATTATTATTAGACGTTGATAGCAATTAACATTTCAAATCTATTCCAAGTATTCAAATACGTTAAGCATTATCATTTGGGTCAGAAACTTAGAATTACTTTCCAGTCATAAGAGTTTCAAAGATGAACTTCAATCCCATTTTTCCCAATTGAAGCAACAAACTCTTTGACTTGTGTTTTTTAATCATTGCAATCATAACAAACTCCCAACAAACTTTGTTATTTTGTTTTCTATTTAATGAATATTTTACTTGATTATTCAAGTGTTCCTTGTGAGTTCGATATTCGTCCTTAAGGATAAATTATTACTTCTGACAACACGGTGCACTTGTTGTATCACATATTTATAAAAACTTCTTATCATTACGATTAGACGTTGATAACAATTAACATTTCAAATCTATTCCCAACATTCAAAATATGTTAAACATTATCATTTGGGTCAGAAACTCAAGAGTATTTTCCAGTCAAGATCAATCTAGATCATAGAAACAAACATTACAAATAAAATGACAATAACAATCATCAATCAAGAACAAAATATTATATTTAAATATCAACTCAATACATAAGAGGATGAATTTCAATCCCAATTTTCAAATTGAAGCAACAAATTCTTGGACTTGTTTTCTATTTAATCATTATCATCATAACAAACTCCCAACAAACTTTGTTATTTTGTTTTTTATTTAGTGAATCTTTTACTTAATTATTCAATTGTTCCTTGTAGTTCTGAAAATACAATGCCCTTATTAAAATAGTTATCACATCTTGTCTCAATACATGGGGATTGGGAGAAGCCAATAGGAGATCATGTTTCCTCTTCATACACAAAAGCTCCCCAACCACTTATCACGAAGGAGGAAGTGGCTTTGTACTAAATCTGCACCAGATTTCACTCCTCCTCCAGAAGTCGGTCAAGGCCAACCCACTTCTTGTCACTGAACAAAACTCGTAGATCAAAGATCAAGATGCGTTCTGCTTCAATTCTGAATTTGCGACACCCTTTGCAAGGAACATATCGAGTTATTAACTTTGAAAGTCAATAAAAATATTATTTGCAGCATTTTGAGTTATTAACTTATTAATGACAATAAATATGGAAGTTTTTGTTCAATAAAAAATTGAAACGTAAAAAATGGGAAAATATGATATAGAATTGTACCTTAAATGGCTCTTCCAATGTTAGACGACTTCTAGGCAAATTTAAAACAATGATGTGCTTTGGATTAAATTTTGGTGGGAAAGACTTTGAAGGACACTCTTCCCAGTCAAGAAGTCTTAAATAATTTGGTAAATGTTCAAGTTCAGATGAAAATTGTGTGTTTCGAACAATGAGAATTCTGAGACATTCCATCTTCACCAACTCAGTACCACTCCATTCTACTTTTTCTCGTTGAGGGGGATCAAGCATAAACCCTTGAATCATATCACTTCCCTTTAACACAAGTACAAAGAAGCAACATCAACTGCCTATTATCAGTAATATAAAATACTATAATCTATAAATAAAAAACAAAATAGAATAAAAGAGTAGAGGATTACGTAATCTTTTGTTAGTATTTCAATAGCATCTTCATAATACCATATTCTGCTACGTTTAGCAGGATTTGGTGATTCCTGCTTAACAATCTCTCTACCCATATCTTGTATTAGATCATGCATCTTCAGGCAGCCATTCTCGACAGTTATGAGAGATTTATTAAGAAGTAATTTCATGTTGGTTGTTGGACAAAATTCTTGAAGTATCTTTTTCACATATTCCATTCTCTCCCCTTTAAAGAAGCAAGCTATGTCCAAGAAAATTTGTTGGGCATTATCATCCAATCTATCGTAGCTTATTTGAAGCACATCTTGAATCTTTGTATTTGGAGTCTTCTCATATTCTTTCATTGCCATTTCCCAATCTTCTAAACTTTCATGAAAAGCAGCTAAATCAGAGCCTATGACTTTTAAAGCCAGTGGAAGACCTTTGGCGTAATCTACAGCACGCACAGACACATCTTCAAAACCTGTTTTAGGATAACTTTGTCTGAAGGCATTCCAACAAAATAGCTGTAAAGAATGTTGGTCATCAAGTTCCTTCATTTCATACGTAGGTTTAACTTGGTGAGCAATTAGCACATTTTCTTCCCTTGTGGTTATAATGATCCTACTACCTGGACCAAACCAATTACACTCTCCTGCCAACTTTTCTAACTGGTCTTTATCACCAACGTCATCAAGAACCAAAAGAACTTTCTTTTTCTGAAGCTTTTCTTTTATTTCACCCATTCCTTTAATTGTACTTTCCAATTTAGTTTCCAACTCCTCAAACATCTTAGATAAAAGTGTCTTTTGTAGATCTTCCATGCCATTGATTCTGTTTGATTTTTCTCTAACATCGGAAAGAAAACTTGCTGCATCAAAGTGTTGCACAATTTTGTCATACAAAGCTTTGGCAAGTTCCGTTTTTCCAATTCCACCAAGTCCATATATGCCCAACATATTTACAGTTTTATCATCAGGCTTCATGTCTAAAAGTGACATAACTTCTTCTATGCAAGCCTCAAGTCCAATAGGGTTTTGACCACTATATAAAGGTTTAGGAATTATATATTCATGGACCTTCTCAACAATTTCTTCAATACAATAGCTTTCATCATCCCTATAAGAGTAGAATGTATTAATTAATTATTTGTTTGATATCATGATTTTTTTTATTGTACTAAGTGGTGATTATTGTACTAGATTTTTTTTTATCGGCAATAAAAAATAAATAAAATAAAAATAGAACCACTTCAGGGGTGGTTTAACCCTTATACATAAAAAAGCTAAACCAGCTCCAACTAACGTCTTCCAAAAACCAACCCAACTCTTCTACCCCTTACAAAACCAAGCAAAAAACCTCAAGAAACTAACCTTGTACACTCCAAAGGAGCCAAACACCAGAATAAGAAAACGAAACTAACCGGGAATTTGTTGAAACCCAAGACCAAGCCTTTACCTGTGCCAACGCAAAGAGCTCTTTCTCGTCTGCCACTCCTCTATTAAAAATTATACGATTCCTGTGGCTCCAAATCTCACTTATCACCCCAACCCAAATCGTGTTCCAAGCAACCAGACCCGTCTCCGAAGGTAAGCACAATCTAAATTGATCAAAGTTGCACCTTGGTTCAATATGAGTCACAAACTGGATTCCTAGCCACTTAAAACATAAACACCAAACTCGCCAAGCAAACGAACAACCAAAGAACAGATGGCTACTCGACTCCTCCTCCTTCCCGCACAACACGCACCTCAAGCTTTCTAATCGAACCCCTCTTCTACTAAGATTGACCCTGGTAGCTAGCTTGTTTTTCAACACCCTCCAAGCCAAAACCATTGCAGAAGGAATTGCTTTACTCCTCCACAACTTCCTAAGCTCCTGCGAAGAAACCGCTTCAAAATCCTTCCTGATAAGGTTGTAAGCAGAGCTAACGGTGTAAGACTGAACACCCCCACCCTTCCAAATCCACCTATCAGTCTCTCCAAGAACAACCTCAACCCCAAGCAGGAGCTGACTTAATCGATCCGCCGCCGGTTTCTCCCATTCGAAAAAAGGCCTTCTCCAATCAAGTCCCTAGACCCATCTCCCATCAGACCAAGACCCAAGATCCGACAGTTTTGCATGTTTGTTAGAGCTGATTGAGAAAAGTCGTGGAAAAACATTCTTCAACGCCTCACCCATCAACTAGCTATCCTTCCAGAAACAAATGTCCATCCCATTCCCAATCTTCCACTCAAAACTGTCTTCGAAACATCTCCCCCACCCCTTCGAATACCAAACTTCCTTCAAATCCTTCCACCAAAGAGAACAACTCTTACCATTACTTGCCACCCCCAGATCTCTCCACCCCCCGTACTTAGAGAAAATGATGTCCTTCCAAAGTCCTACCTCAACCGAACCCAACCTCCAAATCCACTTTCCCAACAAAGCCCCCCAAACTCACGAGGTTTACACACCAGGTTCCAGGACGCCCAGGCGATCTTCCTCCCTTCTGCACCCCATCCCCAAAGAAAATCCCTTTGCAACTTGATCAACTTACTTGCCACCCTAGTAGGCAATCTGAACAAAGACATATAAAATAACGGAATAGCAGAAAGCACAAACCTAATCAGACAAATCCTCCCAGCCATCAACAAACTTCTTCCCTTCCACCTGCTTAACCTAGCCTGCACTTTCTCAATCACCCTGTTCCAAAACGTACCGCACTTGTGACTCCCTCCAACAGGCAGACCCAAGTAAATGAACGGAGGGGCCATCGTATCACACCCAAGAATCGCTGCAAATCTCTGAAGTGTGGCCTGGTCCATCCCCGTCCCTCCAATCCTACTCTTCGCAAAATTAACCCTTAACCCAGAAGATAGCTCGAAACACTACAGGATCGCCCTGATATTAAAGACACTTTTGGTATTTGCTTCACAGAAGAACAAAGTGGCGTCCGCATACTGTAACATATTTACCTTTACTTTACTCTTCCCAACCTCCAAACTGTCAATCAACTTCTTTTCCTCTGCTACCCTTGTCACCCCAGCTAAACCCTCCGCCACAATAAGGAAGAGAAAAGGGGCAAGCGGGTCGCCTTGACGTAGACCCTTTCTAGGAAAGAACTCCCTAGTTGGGCTTCCGTTTACAAGGACCGACACCGAAACTGACTCCAGGCATCCCTTTATCCATCGAATCCACCGAGCACAGAAACCCAACCTTCTTAACATATAATATAAAAATTCCCATTTCACCGAATCGTATGCCTTCTCGTAGTCGACTTTAAAGCAGATACTTTGTTTTCTCTTTCTCTTGTACTCCTCAAGAACCTCATTTGCAATAAGCACACTATCCAGCAAACCTCTTCCTTCTATAAAAGCCGACTGTCTTATGTCAATAATTTTTCCAATCACCTTTTTCAGGCGCAAGGAGAGCGCCTTTGAGATGATCTTATACAGGCAACCTACTAATGAGATAGGTCTAAACTCCCCCAACTGTTGAGGATTTTCAACTTTTGGAATCAAACAAAGAAACGACGCATTTGATACTCTTGGCCAACATCCAAAATCAGCAAAGTCCTTTACTGCGTTCATCACATCCTTCTTCACAATGTCCCAACAAGATTTTAAAAAACAAAAGTTAAACCCGTCGGGACCAAGACTTTTTGAACTATCACACCCCCAGATCGCATCTCTTACCTCATCTTCCGAGAAAACGCTGACTAACATAGCGTTATCTGCTTCTGATATGGTATTGAACCTGACATTATCCAAAGTGACCTGACAAACATCGTTCCGGGCAAACCTTTCTTCAAAGTACTTACGAACCTTATCCTTTACCTCCTCCTTATCATCACACCATTTATTATTGTCGAAAAATCCATGTAACTGATTCCTTGCCCTCCTCCACTTAACCGCAGAATGAAAGAACTTTGTATTATGATCCCCCTGCTTTATCCAATTCTGCTTTGCTTTCTAAAATAAGATCGCCTCTTGTTTGGATCTGGACTCAGATAGTTGAGCAAATAGGGACTTTCTTTCATCCTTTTCTGATTCCAACAACCCGTCTTCGTCGTCACGAGAATCTAACTCGTCTAACCTTTTCTAGATTTCCTTACTAGCCTGATCTCCGAATACTTCCCTATTCCACACCTTTAGGTCTGCTTTTAACTTTTTCAGCTTCTCTTTAAACACAAAAATTCCCCCTCCCGTCACCTTGTAAGCAGACCAGCTCGAACTCACAAACTCCTTGAACCTGTGATCCTTCAGCCAAACATTCAAAAACCTAAACGGCTTCGGACCCCAATCCACTGACACCTCCTTCAGAATAACAGCACAATGATCTGAGATTGATCTATTGAAGACAAATTGTTGGCTGTTAGGCCACACCTCCAACCACTCCTTGGAGACCAGCACCCTGTCAATCCTGCTTTTCACCAAACCATTGGGTTTGAACCAAGTAAACTTCCTGCCCACCAACGGAATATCAACCAATCCGAGCACGACACCAAACTCTTCCTTTCCTCCTGCCTTCTTATACAATTAAAGTCTCCAATGATGCACCAAGCCTTCGATAACTGACCTTGTCTGAAACAACTGATCTCGTTCCACATCTCCTTCTTCTCTCGAAAAGATCCTGAACAATAAATGTTCACGATGGTTACTTGGGTTCCAAAACCCCTCTTCCAAACCCCTTCTAACACTGAAAAGTTCCTACCATTCTTGAAACTGGACAACTGAAAAACCTTATTGCTCCACATCGTAATCACCCTACCTGCTTTATTAACTGCTTTGTTTTCCACCCAATCCACTTCGTTAGTTCCCCAAAAAAGACACACCTTTTCCCTACTAAAATCTGAACACTTTGTCTCTTGTAAACACGCCATGTTCACCTGCTCCCTACTGATCAAATCCCTGACATAATTCTTTTTTACCGCCCCGCCTACCCCTCTGATATTCAGACTAAGAATCTTCATTAACAACCTTGCTCCTCTCTTTCCACATTCTTCTCGTAGTCACCCCGCCTTGATTAGATAACGAATAAATACCATCTAAAACTACCTCTTCTCGATCGGCGAGCGAAAACCCAGCTTCTTTCCCTACTCCCCAGACACTTGCAGCCAAATTCTTATCTGTTTTCACCCAAAAAATCATGTTACAATTCTCAATTGCGCTATCAGAAGTGAAAAGTGAATTCGACGAGCTGCCTGTTTGATGAACCAAAAACACTTGTTCCACTGAGGACTGTCTTCCTACGACTTCTCCATCCAAACCCGTCACCCTGCCCTCCGTATCTCCGTTGTTGCCTCCACCTTCCACTTCATCTTCCATACCTGCCCCCAAATCCTCTAATAGTCCTCCTGGAGGGAGGGCACACCCACCATCTCTCGACTTTGACATCTCTGACCTCCTTGCCCCCTCTGCATCGACCAACTTTTCAGGATCTACCAGTTCACTGTCATTCAAACCTTGGACTACTGGAGACTTTGGGATGTCCTTTACAGTTGCTACTGAACTCCCGTCGACTCCGTCTCTAATCACACTGGTCCCAGACTGTTCCAAATCATTCAAAGAAGGACATATCCCTACCGAATTAGCGACCCTACTCACTGAACTCGTCTGTCTTGAGACGCTCCCGACTTCTCCTTCTTCTTCTTCGTGACAACCATCCTGGACACTCAAATTCTCTTTGCACGGCTTCATAAATGCACTTTGGCACTTTAAATCCCCCACCACTCCTTTCACACTTAGAACTCCATTTTCCACGCACTTAATCATAGGGGGACACACTTTTAAAGAAGCGAGCCCACCATCATTAATTTCCTGCATTCCTACTTCTTGAAATGGCTCTTGAGGTGGCGCTTGAAAAGACGCTCCAGCCCTCACATTCCCTCTCAACATGCACCTACTTTCACTTACCCCTCCATTACTCCTTGCCTTATCATTCGCTGACTTGGACTCCTTGGAACTAGCCACCTCCACGTAGGAATCCACTATCTCTATCTTTGAACAGCTAAGAGAACCGTGCCCACCCACTAACTCCACTCTCTTTCTCAAAGAAATACCGTGCACATTCATTGGCCCTCTTAAATTATCTTGAAACCATCCTTCACGCCCCTTACCAAGACAAACCGGGTCCACCATGCCCTGGACCGTCTCTTCCAACTCCAAGCCTCCTTCCCCGACGGCACCCACACCTCCATCTCCGGCCAACCCAAGCTCCGACCCCACTGAATCGCACAAGCTTGCACCTACGCTTCCGTCATCGGAGTTAGCTTCGGTGTCTACCTCTAAAGCTCCGCCATTCCACTTGCCAAGACTCTGCTCCGGGACGGACATCTCTTCAACAAAGGCAACCTTACATGACCTACCATTGATGCACAACTCCTTCTCCATATTGACTGTTGATCTTACCGATGTTTTAACTCTAAACCGAGCAAACTCCACTGTTTCTCTTCTCTCAGTTACTTCGTCGACCTCCATCACCTCTCCCACCACTACCCCTATTTTGGAAAAACTATGTTTGCACCAGAACTGTAGCGGGATTCCACTGCATCGTATCCATGCAAAACGTTCTTTTAGTTCGAAAGAACCATCCCAGGGTGTAACCGCCGAGAACGCTTCGTCGAACCAAGACCTGTTGTCTGCAATGATCTTCTTCAGACTTCCTCCATCATCGCAAGACAGCAGAACGAACCTACCACCAAGATATCTTACTTTGACTAGGCTGAAACCTCCCAACACAAAGCTCTCCTTAATCACTTGCATGCTTGGAAGCTCTTTCAAACTACCAACGTAGCATCTACTAACCAATCGTCTTGTTCTACCTCCACTGTAACCTGAGAATCAACGTCGCCCCCCAAAGAGCTACCCACAATCTCGCCTGTTCCAAGCTTTCCTGCCCCCCCCCCCCCCCCGAAACCACTTGAGCGAACGAAACCTGCTCCGTTTGCTTCCCCTTCCCACTCGTTGTGCTCGTCATTGGGTTCCTCCCTAATCTGGACCCTTCATTCCTTTGCTTCCTTGAACCATCCTTCCTCTTATATTTGGGAAGGTTCACCTGCATCTTCCAAGTGCCAATCCAGAGTGCACTCAATTCTCTTTCCAGGGAAAGAACATCCTTCACACCCTGGAACCTTACAAAACCAAACTTCTTATTCCTTGCATTGAGCTTTCTTGAAACAAAGACATCCATAACCCTTCCCCACCTTTGGAAAACCTTCCAAAGATCTCTCTCCATGAAATGCTCGGGGAAGTTAGTAAAAAAAAACGAAGTGTCCGCCATTGTCGAAAGTTAACAAACCGCCTTTACTTACTCCGACCATCGTGTTTCTCCGGTTACTATTTTATTGTACTAGATAGTAAGCAATGATACTAATAGCAAGTAGCACAAAAGAACAATGATTACACATTATACAAAATTTACTGGAGATGAAAAAGTTAGAGAAATTTTATTCTAAACAAAAAATTCAATAATTTATAAAGAAAAATACCTAAATATAATATAATATTCAAATAAAGAATGATTTTTTCCACTTTGGATTTTTATTAGTTTTTTATCTTTTAAATTATACTTTTTAATATCCAGAATTATACTTTGTGACTAACAAAATCAATTAACACCCTGAAAAAAATCTAAAGTTTAAGATGTAGAATATTATATATAACAAACTACACATGATAAAAACAATATTGCATCCCATTATAATTAAGATGTAGAATATTATATATAACAAACTACACGTGATAAAAATAATATTGCATACCATAAAGTATATTACTTGAAATCATTTTTGTTTGTGAAAAGTAAAGTCCTACATAAGATTAACTTATTTTTGGTTTTTAACCTTTTATAAAAGGCTATAATTATTTTTTAACTAAATTAATTTATTTTTGGATGAGAGAAAAATTAAGAGAGGAAAAATATTTTTTCTTTTAAATTTTCTTACCAATTGTATTTTTTTTATAAGAGAAGTAAAGTCTTACATCTTAATAGATGATATATGTGGATGATAAGTTAGTAATAGTTTCCAACAAAGTTCGAATATGAGAATTGAAGGGCATTTGATAATAAGAATTTAAGATCAACAATCTAAGATTTTAGAAATACTCACCAATATAGAAAAGAGAAATGTTTTACTTCCTTAGAATAAAATATTTCAATCAACAACATAAAAAATTTATGATAAGAGGTAAAGCAATACTCACCTGGGAGCATGGTGCTTAGAAAATCTAAGGAGGTGTTGAAGGAACCCAAGAGAACAACATGGTACTCATTGAGAAAATATTGTTAGAGTTTATGGTGTTCAATAAACACAATTGATGATGGAAGTGAGAAACAACGAAAGAAAGACAATCGAGACTCTCTATGCTCTGTGTGAAAGAACCCATTACAACAACGTTCATTGAGGTAACAACTCATACCATTAACAACTTTCCATTTGACTTTGCTATTAATAATAGCAATAGACTCTTTTGCTTACGAAATGGAAGTGCAGAGGATATTAGGTTATGTGAATTAGGTTAGGAAATCAGAATTACATTTATAGGGTAGGATGAAAATATCTTAAAGATGATTGAGAAAATGAAGGGAAGAGACTGCGAAATGAAAATATTAAAGGGAGAGAAGAGACAATCCAATTGATGAAGATAATATGTTTAAACATTGTAGGGGAATTGATTAATAAGGAGGAGGGTGGGGTAGTGTGCTAACAAGAAACCAAATTGGAAATAGTCAATAAAGAAAGATGCTACAATATGGGAAACGATGACATAAAATGGGAACATTTTGCAGTTGTAAATGGAGTACAAGGAATTTTAACTATGTGGCCTAAGGATACTTTCATATGTGAAACATTGGTTAGAAACACAAGTTTTGTAAGGGTTAAGGAAAGGTACAAAAAGAATAATATGTCAATAGTAATACTAAATGTGTAGTTCCCTTAGAGAAATGTTAGAGAAATGTGACTAAATTATGTCTTGAAGCAAAATGAACTTTTTTATCTTTAACAAGTTTTACGTCCAATTATGATAGATATTGATTTGCGCTCAAATTTTTTTTTTAGATTCGTGGGTAATTATTTATGGACACAAATATGTCAGTAAATGTCTAACATTATCTATTGGTACAATTCGTCGATAATAAAATAATATCGACGAACATAAATCTGTCAATAAATTTTCATTAGTAATTCAATAATTTTTTGTAGTAGGTGGTTTTAAGAGAAAAATTAAAAAGATTTAAGCATGACTTAAAAGTTTGGAATAAAGAGGAATTTGGTAATGTAAACCAAATCAAGCAAACCACTATAACTCATAGAGGTGATTTTGACAAAATGGATTACTCAAATGATCTATATGAGAAAGGAATGATGGAAAGGAAGAAACTCTTTAGTGAACTCAAACTCATAGACTAGCAACATAAGTCCTTGGAGAAATAAATTCAATGTTAGGCTAATGAACATTATCTTCTATTTCTCCTAGTGATAATATAGTCCTAACAAGACAAAATAGAAATTAAGAAAGCACTAGGCATGTTGTGTGGAATATGTGCAACAAGTATGTTGGAGTAAGTACTGCTACTCAAAATCATGTAAAGTTGAACTTTCAACAATTCTACTTGTCGAGAATGAATGACAAAGGAAATAGGATATGGGGGTGTATGTGGATAGAGATCTTTTTTTTGGATTATATAGAATCAAAGGAATAAAAATATCTTTAAGAATGAGACCGTATATGAAGAGATATTTTTTTTACACAAATAAAAGTATAAGCTTGGACAAGGAATAGATCTTTATCAACTTTCACATAAAACCCCTATATAAATAATATGGTATACTCGCACAATGGGCATATGCAATTGTTATCAATTATAAGTTTTTTTCAAGTTTGAGTCACTAAGAGTTGAGATTTATCGAGTACCATAGACATCAACGATGTAAAACCTTATGTACGACATATGTAAAAAAACTAAACTTTAAATAAGGAGTGACAACAATTAGTATAGGTTTATGGTAAATTCTGATACTGAGATGTGAAGTGTTATTAAGAGGATCCTTAGATACTTCAGAGGAACCTCAGACATTGTATTATGTTTTGAAATATCAGAATTAGATATGATCTTTATTAAATGAAGTCTATTAGTGACTATGTGTGTATACTTATAGGTGGAGCAATATGTTAATTATTCAAGTTGGATGATTTTATAATTTTGTCTAGTACATAAATTGAAAACATAAAAGGCATCCAAGCATACATGAAAGCTATCTAAATTCAAAGGTATACATGAAAGCTATCTAAATTCAAAGGTTAATTGATGAACTAAGACATAAAGCAACAAAAAAAAAAATATTCTAATAGTGAAAATGCATTTACACATAACAATAATAGTGAAAATGTATTCTATTCGATAGATAATATACTATTTTTTTATTTTAGATTTATAAGGTGGTTATATTATAATTTTATTTCTTTAATTTTATAAAGTTACTTTATTAATTTTATTTTAGTTGTAAATAATTATCCCATAAAATACATGATTTTTTCGAAATATGGGATGAAAAAGAAATAACATTGAATGGTTTGTTATACATACCCGGTGGTAATAATATGCCTCCCTGGGAAGTCAAAAGCTTGAGACAAGGCTGACCTCCAAGCCTGCATTTTCTGTGATTCTTTTCCAATCTCATGTTCATGTGCCTTCATGTGTTTTCCGAAGCTGTTTCTCTCGTGCCGTATATCTGAGGGATCTACATGGTAAAACACTGGGTAAACAAGCTGCTTCTTCTCCTTCATTTTGCTGCGTTCTATGATCCTAACAAGTTCATCCAGACACCGTGTAGAAGATGCATAGTTCTCAGAAAACACAACGATGAAAATCTTAGATTCTTCAATGGCCTTCGACAGAGCAGGTGGAAGACTTTCCCCTATCCTCATATTCCTATCATCATTGAAACTTTTTATTCCCCTCCTACCCAACTCTCTACGCAGATGCCCTATAAAAGTGTACCTTGTATCTTCCCCTCTAAAACTGATGAACAAGGAAATTTGTTTGGCCTTATCATCCAATTTATCGTAGCTTATTTTAAGCACATCTTGAATCTTTTTATTTGGAGTCCTCTCATATTCTTCCATTGCCATTTCCCAATCTTCTAAACTTTCATGAAAAGTAGCTAAATCAGAGCCTATCCTTTTTAAAGCCAGTGGAAGACCTTTGGCGTAATCTACAGCACGCAGAGACACATCTTCAAAACCTGTTTTAGGATAACTTTGTCTGAAGGCATTCCAACAAAATAGCTCTAAAGAATGTAGGTCATCAAGTTCCTTCATTTCATACATATTTTTAACTTGGTGAGAAATTAGCACATCTTTTTCCCTTGTCGTTATAATGATTCTACTACCTGGACCAAACCATTTACCCCCTCCTGCCAAATTTTCTAACTGGTCTTTATCACCAACGTCATCAAGAACCAAAAGAACTTTTTTTTTCTGAAGCTTTTCTTCTATTTCAGTCATTCCTTTACTTGTACTTCCCAATTCAGTTTCCAACTCCTCAAACATCTCAGATAAAAGTGTCTTTTGTAGATCTTTAATGCCATTGATTCTGCTTGATTTTTCTCTAACATCGGAAAGAAAACTTGCAGCATCAAAGTGTTGCAAAATTGTGTTATACAAAGCTATGGCAAGTTCCGTTTTTCCAATTCCACCAAGTCCATATATGCCCAACATATTTACAGTTTTATCATAAGGCTTCATTTCCAAAAGGGACATAACTTCTTCTATGCAGGCGTCAAGTCCAACAGGGTTTTGACCACTATATAAAGATTTAGGAGTTATATATTCATGGACCTTCGCAACAATTTCTTTAATACAATAGCTTTCATCATCCCTATAAGAGTAGAATGTAATAATTAATTATTTGTTTGATATCATGATTTCTATTATTATTGTACCAAGTGATAAGCATTGTGATTTTTGTACTAGATAGAAAGCAATGATACTCATAGCAAGTAGCACAAAAGAATAATGATTACACATTATACAAAATTTAATGGAGATGAAAAAGTTAGAGAAATTTTATTCTAAACAAAAAAATCAATAATTTATAAAAAAAATACCTAAATATAATATCAAATTCAAATAAAAAATGATTTTTTCCACTTTTAATTTTTTATTAGTTTTTTTATCTTTTAGATTATTTTTTATAATGTTCAGAATTATACTTTATGACTAACAAAATCAATTAACACCCTGAAAAAAAATCAATTATTACTTGAATCATTGAATATTTTTGTTTGTGAAAAGTAAAGTTACATAAGGTCAACTTACTTTTGGTGTTTAACCTTTGATAAAAGGCTATAATTATTTTTTAACTAAAATAATTTATTTTTGGATGAGAGAAAAATTAAGAGAGGAAAAATATTTTTTTCTTTTAAATTTTCCTTACCAATTATTTTTTTTAAGAGAAGTAAAGTCTTTCATCTTAATAATATATGTCGATGATAATATGTTAGTAATAATTCCCAACAAAGTTCAAATATGGGAATCGAAGACATTTGATAATAATTACTTGGGATCAACAAACAAGATTTTAGAAATAAAATTCACAAAAAAAGAGAAATGTTTTACTTTCTTGGAATTAAATACTTTCTTAGAAGCAAGTGCCTACTTCTTTCTATCTTGGTTTGGTCGTGTGCAGTGTTAAGGTTTAACAGCTGTGCAATTGTTACCGTATTGGTAATTTATGCCGTCCAGTTTTTTGTAGTAAGTATGTGCACACGGACCTCTTCTCTCTGCTGTCAAAAGGAACGTTTGCAGACTATTGCTGCATAATTCTGCAGCACATTCTGCAGCATTATTGGCCACTCATACATGTTTGTTCCTGAATGCATTTTCTGATTTGGTTGTCTTGATCTATATGTGGTTAATAGCTACATGTGGTTGTTGGTTCTTGTATAAGAGTTTGGACACTCCAAAAGTGTCCCTCTTAATTTAATTTTATTTTTTTTCTGATAAACAAAAATCAACAACATCAAAATTTATGATTAGAGGTAAAGCAATACTCACCTGGGAGCATGGTGCTTAAAAAATCTAACGAGGTATTGAAGGAACCCAAGAGAACAACATGGTACTCATTGAGAAAATATTGTTAGAGTTTACGGTGTTCAATAAACGCAATTGATGGTGAAAGTGAAAAACAACCAAGGAACAAAAAAAACAATCTGTGTGAAAAAAACCCACTACAACAACGTTAATTGAAGTTAGCAACTTTGCATCTGACTCTGCTATTAATAATAGCAATAGACTTTTTTGTTACGAAATGGAAGTGTAAAGGATATTAGGTTATGCGAATTGGGTTAGGAAATCAGAATTAAATTTACAGTGTAGGGTGAAAATATTTTAAAGATGATTGAGAAAATGAAGGAAAAAGATTGCGAGATGAAAATATTAAAGGGGGAGAAGATAGAATCCAATTAATGAAGATAATATGTTTAAACATTGTAGGGGAATTGATTTAATAAGGAGGAGGTTGGGGCAGTATGCTTACAAGAAATCAAATTAGAAATAGTGAATAAAGAAAGATGCTACAATATGGGAACATTCAGTTGTAAATGGGATACAAGGAATTTTAACTATGTGGTGTAAGGATACTTTCACATGTGAAACATTGGTTAGAAACACAAGTTTTTTAGGGGTTAAAGGAAAGTACAAAAAGAATAATATGTTAATAGTAATAGTGAATGTGTACTCCTTTTCTAACTATAGTGAAAAGTAAGTAATATGGAATGAAATATTAAGATTAAGACAGGAACAATAATGCAATACCTGCTATGTATTGGGAAATTTTAACACAATAAGGAATTTATATTAAAGAAGAGGTATAAATTAAGGAAATAATAAAAATTAATGAATTTATAGAAAATACTGAAATCATGGATATCCTTCTAGTAGGTAGAAAATATACTTCTCAAAAAGTAGGTTCCACAATTTTATCCTTGCAAGAATGGATGGAACAATGGTGAGGAAGAAAACAATATAAAAATCATAATAGGAATAATAAAAATCATAATTAAACTAAATAACTTTGGCTTAGTAGCTATTATCAACTATCTCTTAATTAGAGAAACGTGACTAAACTCTATTTTGTAACAAAATAAATTTTTTAAATTTTTTATCTTTAACAAGTTTGATGTCCAATTACTGATAGATATTGATTTGTGTCTAATTTTTTTTTCGATTTTCAGATTCGTCGATAATTATCGACGAACACATATCTGTAAGTAAATGTGTCGATAATGTATACAATTCGTCAATAATAAAAAAAAATATTGATACACATAAATCTGTCGATAAATTTCCATTGGTAATTCAATAATTTTTGTTAGTGGATGGTTTTAAGAGACAAATTTAAAAAGACTTAGTAGGACTTACAAATTTGTAACAAATAGGTATTTGGTAATGTAAACCAAATTAATCAAACCACTATAACTCATAGGTGATTTCGACAAAATGGATTACTTAAGTGATCTAAATGAGAAAGGAAGGATGGAAAGAAAGAGGCTATTTAGTGAACTTAAACTCATACGCTGGCAACATAAGTCCTTCGAGAAATAAAAGTCTAGGTCAAAATGGATTCAATTTGGAGACTCAAACTCTTGGTATTTCCATGTTGTTACGGATTGGAAAATAAGTAGGAATAAGATTAAAGGTGTTGAAAATCTAGGGTAATGGAGTACATACCGTGTCATTGTTAAAAGCAAGGTAAAAGAGTTATTCTAAGAGAGGCTAACAAAGATTACTAAATTCAATGTTAGGCTAAGGAACATTATCTTCTATTTCTACTGGTGATAATATAATCCTAACAAGTGGGTTCACGAAACTAGAAATAAAATATAAAAAAAAAGCACTAGGCAGGTTATGTGGAATATGTGAACAATTGAAATAGGATGTGGAGGTGTATGTGGGTAGAGATCATTTGAAACATATAAAATTATAAGAATAAAATTGTCTTTAAGAATGAGACCGGGTATGCAGAAGAGATATTTTTTTTTTTGCCACAAACAAAAGTATGAGCTTGGACAAGGAATAGATCTCTAAAATCGACTTTCACATATTCTTATATGTCAAATAACTTTCATAAAAACCATATCTAAGTAATATGGTATGCTCACCCAAATGGGCATGTGCAATTGTTATCAATTTTAAATTATTTTCAAGTTTGAGTCCTATAAATGAAGCAATAAGGGTTGAGATTTCTTGAGTATTATATACATCAACAATGTAAAACCTTATGTACGTCATATGTAAAAAAAAAATACTAGACATTAAATAAGGAGTGACAACGATTAGTATAGGTTTATGGTAAATCCTGGCAGAGAACAATGAATTGTTATTAAGAATATTCTTAAATACTTTAGAGAAACATTAGGCATGGTATTATGTTTTGAAAGATTATAATTATATTTTAGAGACTTATATTATATGATTTTTATTAAATGAATTTTGTTACTGATGATTATGTGTGTATACTAATAGGAAAAGCAGTATGTTGGTAATCCAAATTGGATGATATGTTATAATTTTGTCTAGTACAAAAAAAAATATGAACATAAAAATTATCTAAACATACACGAAAGCTATCTAAATTCAAAAATTAACTGATAAACTAAGAGGTACATAAGCAACAAAAAGATTATTCTAATAGTCAAAATGGATTACCCATAACAATAAATCTTGTCTTTTATTTCAAAACAAAATGCATAGGTACACACCATTCCATAGATAATATACTATTATTTTCTCATTAGATTTATAAACTGACGATATTATAATCTTATTTCTTTCACTAAAGTTACATTATTAATTTTATTTTAGTTGTGAATAATTATCCCATAAAATACATTATTTTTTTCTAAATATGGGATGAAAAAGAAATAAGAATGAATGGTTTGTTATACATACCCGGTGCTAATATGCCTCCCTTGGAAGTCAACTGCTGCTTGAGAGAAGGCTGACCTCCAATCCTGCATTCTCTGTGATTCTTTTCCAATCTCCTTTTCATGTGCCTTCATGTGTTTTCCGAAGCTATTTCTCTCGTGCTCTATATCTGAGGGATCTACATGGTAAAACACTGGGTAAACAAGATGCATCTTCTTCTTCATCTTGCTGCGTTCTATGATCCTAACAAGTTCATCCAGACACCATGTGGAAGATGCATACTTCTCAGAAAACACAACTATGAAAATCTTAGATTCTTCAATGGCCTTCGACAGAGCAGGTGAAAGACTTTCCCCTATTCTCATATTCCTATCATCATTGAAACTTTTTATTCCCATCCTACCCAACTCTCTACGCAGATGCCCTATAAAAGTGTTCCTTGTATCTTCCCCTCTAAAACTGATGAACACATCATAGGTGAAACCAAGACGCTCTTCTTCCTCACCATGTTTTCCCATGCTACAAACACACCAAAACTACACTATGGATTCTCAACTACTTTCATCAATTTAGTGTGTTCTGATTAAATACACTTTCTTACGCGGATACACGCTTTTGCTGTCTCACTGAATTAAGCTTCTAAATTATAGGGATTGACCAAGAATAAAAGAAGATGGGATATAATTATTACAACTACCAAACATGATGGCTCGATCTTGAAAATAAAGATGAACATAAATAATTCACGTGGTGCATATTTAATGTGGTTTATATTGTACAGAATTGGATTCCTGTGTATAAAAAAAATATAGCGTTCATATTCATGTGTATTGAATTAAATTTATAGTATTTTTTTCTGTTTTATTATTCAAAGTTAGGAAAAGGATAGAAATATTCCAGAACGAGTTTATTAAGTTTCCCCAAAAAAAGGAGTAAAATATTGTGTAGAAATTAAAGATGTTTAATCAGAGGTATTATTTATAATTAAACAATGAAAAAATAAATAAAAATAATACAGTCTATTCAATTTTAAAATCACCGACTCTCAACTAAATAACTAAACTTATTTTATCTATTAAAAGGTATTGTTATCTCATAATTCAAGTGAAACCTTGGTTAAAATTTGGAAACATATTCTAAAATATTTCTTAAAAATATCTAACTTTTAAAAAAAGTGTCAAGATTGCAAATAATTGGAAGTTGTAATAATTATATTCCATTTTTTTTTTTCATTCCCTAAGGACCGCGCTCGCCGTTGTCTGCGGCATCGCCTACTGCGACGCCATCTCTACGGATCCGGGTCGTGTCCCCGCCACCTAGAAGACGCGGAGAGCCCCATCGACGAGATTAAAAGCAAGGGCTGAGATTCACGATATTGCCAATAGTGTTGTCACTATAAGCCTCCTCGTGCACATGTTTGTAAAATGGGCAATTGCTTCTTGCACCATATCACCACCCAATTTTAGTGGAAAAGACCCTTCAATAAATGGGTACATATAAAAATACATTCTGAAGCTCCTTTTTCGAAATATGTTTTGGATTTTTTTTCCATAATTTTTTGTATTACGGATTTTTTTATCTGAAACGTGATTTTAATTTTTGTTTTTAGATTTTTATTTTTGAAACATAATAATCTTTTCTAGATCTATTTTTTCAGAATATATTATTTTCAGTTTTGAAATTTCATTTTCAGAATGAAGGGCATTTTCAAAAATTTAAAACTGTGTTGGGTGTAGGTTAAAAAAGATTGGGAGTAGGAAGCAATTTCCTTGTAAAAGATGTGTTTTCATTATTACTACCACAAGCCTTTGACAATTGCTTCCGGCACCATATCACTGCACCCAATTATATGGGAAAAGCTAAAAATACTCTTAAAAAAATGGGGTACATATAAAATTACATTTTGGATCCTCTTTTCCGGAACGCAATAATCTCTTCCAAATAAATTTTTCTGGAATGTATTATTTTTAATTCTGAATTTTTTTTATCCGGAATGGGATTTTGTTTTTTTGTTTCCGGATTTTTATATCCGGAACACAATAATCTCTTCCAGGTCTACTTTTCTGGAATGCATTATTTTCAATTCTGGATTTTCATTTCCGGAATAAAGGGTATTTTCAGAATTTTAAAATTGTGTTGAGTGCAAGTTCAAAAGTGTTGGGTGCAGGAAGCAATTGCCCAAGCCTTTTGTTCTTTTAAAGGAACAAGGCCCATTCAATCGGCCTAAGTTTATACTAGTTGCTTACACACCATACATTTTAGGATATTTCTTCCTACACCCCTACATTCTTTGCAATACCAAAATTATTCTTGATAATTTTGGAAGATTATGGAATAAGGGTTCTGTAAGCGTTTCCAGAATAGAGGTTCTATAAGCAAAGTATGTTTTCATAATAGAAAATCCAGAAGACAAAAAACCATTATGGAACATCTTTTCTGGAATACATTTTTTTAATTTTCTGAATGGTAAATCAGAAATTCATAAAATATATTCCAAAAAGTATGTTCTGAAAATATTTCAGAAAGAGTAATCAAGAAGTCATTTTTTAAATGCGTAAAATGATCTTTTCCAAGAATGATGGGGTGCAGGAAGTCCTTTGTTGGGGTGCAGGGAGAAACACCCTACATTTTATTGAAAAGACTGGGCTCATTTTGGATAACCTAGCCCTTGCACTATTCCACACTCGTTCTTTATATCCTCACCCCTAGTCTTTTAAAAAACCTGGACCTATTCATTAGGCCTAACATTTCTACTAGTTTCCTCGCACTTTTTAATATACGCAACATCTTTTTATGCAAAAGACTAGGCCTATTTATCTGGCCCATTACTTTTGCTATTCGAAATTTGGACTCTTTCTTCCTGCACCTCCATACCTTCTTCTCTCACCTCCATAAATTTTCAAATTTCCGAAAATGCCCCTATATAATATTCCGGATTATGTAATCCGGAAGTCATTTTTTAAATTTGTAATTACCTTCCGGATTACATAATCCGGTAGTCTTTTTTCAGATACATGATTACTTTTCGGATTACATAATCCGGAAGTCTTATTTAGCTTCCGGATTATGTAATCCGGAAGTCTTTTTTCAAATGAGTTTCCGAATTACATAATTCGGAAACTACTCTATGGGGGTGGCACAAGAAGGAGAAAAATGTATTTTCATGTTGTGTATGGAGGTGGCAGAAGAAGATATGGAGGTGCAGGAAGAAACAGTCCGAAATTTGTTCTTTACATTCTCAGCCTAGCTTTTTAAAAAATATGGGCCCATTCATTCGACCCAACCTTTCCACTATTTACCACCCGGTTTTAATATATATACAATCTTTCATGAAAAGCCTGTACCCATTTGGTGGCCCATCAACTTTTACTATTTCCCACTGCCTTTCTGTTTATGAATCCACCAGTTTTTATTTGGCTGCTTCTTCCTGCACCTCCATACCTTCTTCTCTCACCTCCATAGATTTTCGTATTTCCAAAAATGCCCCTCTGTAATATTTCGGATTACATAATCCGGAAGTCATTTTTCAAATTTGTAATTAGCTTCCGGATTATATAATTTGGAAATCTTTTTTCATATGCATGATTACTTTCCGGATTACATAATCTGGAAGTCTTTTTTCAAATACGTTTCTGGATTACATAATCTGGAAGCTATTCTATGGGGATGGCACAAGAAGGATAAAATTGTATTTTCATGTTGCGTATGGAGGTGCTAGAAGAATATATGGAGGTGCAGGAAGAAACAGTCGTTTATTTTATTTAAACAAGTGTGGGCTGGTTATTTTAGCCCAACATTTATGCTATTTGCCACTAATATTTTATATATACAATCACCAACTTTTTTTGTGTGAAAATTAAAAATAAATAAATAAAAAATTTGCGCTACATCTAAATAAATTTTAGATATCTATTTGACCAGACAAATAATTTGATATTTAATACTATTGTGTTAAGTATTTGTATAATCATATGCACTATCTTTTATTCAATACTTTTATACCAAAAAATTAAAAAAAAAATTAATAAAATTTATGCAAACAATCTGTAGTATTGTACATAATGCTATCTCCGCTTATTCACTCGCATGCATGAATCATAAAATCATAAATCAAAGAAATATTAAAAGGATAATAATTAAAGATTTTAAAAACATAATTCAAACACATGAATAAAAAATATTTATTCCTTAAAATTACGTAAATTTTGATATTTTTTTTATGAATAGAAAAGTGTAGGAACAAGATTAATTCTTGTCGAATTCAAATAATTTTAAAAAGATCTTTATTTTCATATGCTTTTTTTAAAAAAAATAAATAAATATTTAAAAAATTATTTTTATTTTACATATATATATATATATATATATATATATATAAAATAATAATTAAAGATATCAACCATACTAAGAAAAAGTCTTTATTCTTTAGTATTACTTAAATACTGACTTTTTTTTATTATGAATGGAAATATATCAAGATTAATCTTTATTGAAACTAAGTGAAATAACTTTTAAAAATATTTTATTTATTTTCAAATGCTTTTTTTCTATTTTTAATAAACATTTTAAAAAGTCACACTTTTATTTTACATACATCTTAACATGTTGTAAGATGTTAATTATCTATACGAAATTAACACCGCAAACCATGAATATTGTTTCGAATACTTTTTCTTTTATAGTTTTTCAAATTATATAGGGTGTAATTAAGGGTGGACAAAAATTCTAAATTGTCAAATCCAATTCATAATTATCCAAATCCATATTACTTTTAATCTATTTAAATGAATTTATCTTAAATCTATATCCATATTTTTGGATTTTTAGTTCAATTCATTTAATTGGATATGAATTAATTATAGATTGTATACATTTTTAATTATCCAAATAGATTTTGGGTTGGATTTTGACTTGACCTGGACTCATGTCGAACCGAGTCAATTCAAACAGATTGATGTCAAGCCATTTTATAAAGTATATTTAATCTAATTAACAAAGTAGACTTAATCTAGATTTAATTTATTTGAAGTCCAATCCATTTTATTATGATCCATAACCCCTGTAGTTGTACTAATTTTTTAATAGATTTTACATTCACTCACACAATAATTTAATTACTTTCCTTATTAAATTAGAACAACGGGTTATCGTCACTCTTATGAACACAATGGTAAGATTTTCTCTGTTTTTATGAAATATCGTGTTATTTAATTCAAAGTGCAGACTCTAGGCTTTATAGCCATACAATTAAAGATGAAAAAAACTGATTCTACATCCACTAACTCCACATATGAATTTATGGGTGGTTTCCTAAATGCATGGCACCTAATTCCTAAATAATAGGTGGTTTCCTAAATGCATGACACATGATCCCTAAATAATAGGTAACCACTAAACAAAACAAAAAATACATTTAATTGCTAACAATTCCCTCCCTTAAACTAGATGCAGTGGGATTTAGTTTATCTTTGAAGCTTCCAACATGCCCAACATCCTACGCAGCTTTGAGAATTATTCTAACTTGAGTGGCTTGGTCATTATATCAGCAACCTGAGTTTGTGAGCTGCAGTAATTTAACTTGATAGTTCCATCTTTCACTAAGTCTCTTAAAAAATGGAATTTAATATCTATATGTTTGCTCCTCCCATGAAACACTGGATTCTTTGATAATTGTATCGTGGAATTGTTGTCACAGAAAATCAATATGTTTTTATGTTCTTCAAGGCCCAATTTCTCGAACACCCTTTTAATCCAAATACATTGACATGTACAAGATGCAACGACTATATACTCCGCTTTTGTGTTGGATAATGTGACCACTGGTTGTTTCTTTGAGGACCATGAGATGCTCCAGAGCAAAATAAAAATACAAATCCAGAAGTGCTTCTTTTATCGTCTATATCTCCAGCAAAATCACTGTCAGAATATGCTACAATCTTTGCGTTTTCCCCTTTCTTGTAGTAAATACCTAGTTCAGTTGTTCCTTTCAAGTACCTTAATATTATTTTGGCTGCAAACCAGTGAGATTCAGTGGGACTGGACATAAACTTGCCAATCAAACTTACTCCATACATTAAATCTGGTCGAATTGCAGTCAAATACATAAGACTACCTACTATTTGTTTGAACAAAGTTGCATCAACCTTGGTTCCTGCATCATTTTTTGACAATCTTGTGCCAAGAATAATTGGATTCTTGACTGCATTACAGTTTTCCATGCCAAACCGTGTTAATACTTCTTGAGCATATTTCCCCTGACATATGAAAATTCCATTTGAATTTTGAATAACATCAATACCAAGAAAGTACCTCATTTTGCCTAAATCTGACATATCAAAATTTGTCATCATGGATCTTCTAAACTCATCACGCATACTTCTATCATTTCCAATGTGTATTAAGTCATCAACATAAAGACTTACAATTAGAATTTTACCTCCCTCCTTTGATTTTGTGAACAGTGTATGTTCACAAAGGCATCTATCAAATCCATTTTGAACAAAATAAGCTTCTATTTTGTTGTACCAAGCTCTTGGTGCTGGTTTAAGGCCATAAAGTGCCTTTTTTAAATTTGTACACTTTCTCTTCTTCACCCTTTTTCACAAAACCATTTGGTTGTTGCACATAGATATCCTCTTTAAGGTCACCATGAAGAAAGGCACTTTTCACATCTAGCTGAAACACATTCCAGTTATATTGTGCTGCTATAGCAAGTATTAAGCGAATTGTGTCAAGTCTAGACACCGGGGCAAATACCTCTGTGTAATCCACTCCATATTGTTGCACGTACCCTTTGACTACTAACCTGACTTTGAACTTGTCAATTGCTCCAATCTCTTTAAATTTAGTTTTGAAGATCCATTTGACTCCAATTGGATTTACTCCTTTTAGCATATCAGTTAGCTCCCAAGTCATGTTTTTCTCTATTGATTCCATCTCTTTTATCATAGCATTTCTCCACTTCTCACTCTTAACAGCTTCCTCAAATGAGATTGGATCATCCTCAATGACTATCATTACATTTAGGCCATTATCATCTGATAAACCTTCTCCTTTTTCGTAATCTTTCATCCAAAATGGTTATGTCCTACTCCTTCTAACCCTCCCTTCATCTAGAGTCTCATAATTAATAATAAGAGAGTCACTAGAATAAGTATCAACACTTCCAAAACTATTCTCAATATCTTCATTTTTATCCTCGGTTTCTTGAGCATCAATACTTTCCACAACGTTTTCTTCAAACTGTTCTTTGGAATCACTCACATACTCTTCATTATCTTCCCACTTTAGAATATCTTGTTGATGTTCTTCTATATTTTGCTTCCAATTCCAACCCTTTTGTTCCTCAAAAAATCACATCTTTGCTAATTAAAACCTTGTTGTTGATGGGATCAAACAATCGGTATGCCTTTGATTCATCACTTACTCCTAGGAGAACACATTTCTTGCTTTTATCATCCAGTTTTACTTTATGTTGATCCGGTACATGGACATGAGCCAACATCCAAATACTCGAAAGTGATCAATAGTGGGCTTCACTCCACTCCATGCTTCTTCAGGAGTTTTGTTTGTACAACTACTATAGGACTTCTATTGAGAATATGAACACACAACCTTGCAGCTTCAGCCCAAAATATTTTAAGCACTTGTTTTTCAATAAGCATAGAGTGCACCATGTTCATAATCGTTTTGTTCTTCCTTTCAGCAACTCCATTTCGTTGAGGTGTGTAGGGTACAATCAGCTGCCTACGTATGCCATGACTTTTACAAAATTCACCAAATTCATTTGAAGTGAATTCACCTCCTTTATCTGTCCTCAAACTTCCAATGTTGACACCTACTTCCTTTTCAACCAACACCTTGTACCTTTTATAGAATGAAAAAAATTCTGATTTTTCATTCATGAAATAAAGCCAGATTTTCCGGGAGTAATCATCTATTTAATTTAGAATATACCTTTTGTTGCTGCTTGAAATTGGGTTGATAGGTCCACATATTTCTGCATGCACAAGTTGAAGTTTGTTTGATGCTCTCCATAGACTTTCGGTGTTGTTTCCCAGCCAAACAATGTGTACAGATCTCTCTTGGAACTATGACAGTAGGCAGTCCATTCACCATTTGTTTGGAGGAAAGTGTCTTCAAACCACTGTAGCTTAAATGACCAAATCGGTTGTGCCAAAGATGTGATCCTTCCTTTAGTTCCATTTGAAAACATTTTGAATTCAAAGGTGTTTGGGTAGCTGTTAGTGCAAACATCTTATTTCCCTTCATATCTATTTTCATAATCTGTCCTCTTTCTGGGTGAGAGACTTTACACTTCCCGTTCTGAATTAGTATAAACAAGCCTTTCTCTTGGAGTTGTCCTTTGCTTAGCAAATTGTTCGTCAGTTCTGGAACATAGTATACATGTGAGATTACATGTGTGACTCCGTCAACATTCAACCGAACACTTCCTTTCCCCATTACAAATATTTGAGTGTCATTGCCAAGTTTTACTGCATTTCTAAAGTTCTCATCTAATTCTGAGAACCAATTTTTGTTACCACTCATGTGGTCACTGCACTCGAAGTCAAGAAACCATTCATCTGTTTTCCCTTGCTTAAAATCAAGAGAAGTCATTGGCAAGAGTTCATCATCTTGATCTATCTTATCTTCCACCTCAGCATAATTTATTTTTTTCTCCCAGGTAGGAGATTCATATTAGAAATGTCCATGTTTGTGACACTTGAAACATTCAATTTCAGCTTTGTTGATTGACTGTCTCCCTCTTCCCTCTGCCACAGAAAGAACCTCTTCCTTTTCCTCGTCCTCTTCCTCCCATATCTTCATAAGTAATCTGAAGTGCTTGTTCCTCCTCAACATGACACAACATCCTTTGCTCATGAACTAAAAGACTACTTTGCAGTTCATCGATTGTCAGTGTTCAAATTGTTGGATTCTTCAATTGAGCACACAACATAATTAAATTTCAGGGTCATGGACTGTAAGATTTTTGCAGCAATAATGTCCTCTCACATGCATTCTCCACACGCCTTCTCCACACGCCTTCATACTTTTAACAATTTTCAAGGTGCGGGCAAAGTATTCATTCACCCTTTCATCTTCCTTCATTTGCAGAATTTCAAATTCTCAACGCAAAGCTTGCAATTGTGCCTTTTTCACCCTTGTGGACCCTTGAAATTTTTTCTCATGAAGTCCCAAATTTCTTTGGATGTATCATCATTGAGGATAGTATCTAAAATTTCACGAACGATGGCTTGATACAAATAGTTCTTTATCTTCAAGTCCTTCAGCTTTTGTTCTTCCATGGCCTTGAGTTCAACTTCTGACGCAGTTGTTTTATCTGTAACAACTGAGATCCCATTCTCTACCAAATGCCAATACTCCTTAGAGCGAAGAAAACTCTCCATGAGTTTTGCCCAATGATCATAATGCCCATCAAATCTAGGGATTGCAGGTTGCACATATTTGTTCTTGTTCAATTCTGCCATGTCCCTTCTTATTTTCAATAGAGAGAATTGTTGGTTTCTTTCACTCAGAGGTGTGCTCACACACTCACTCACAACTGTTTCTCTCACACTTAACAAAATTCTAGATCAGACCCCTATGACGGAGCTCTGATACCAATTGTGAACACAAAAGTAAGATTTTCTCTGTTTTTGTGAAATCTTGTGTTACTTAATTCAAAGTTCAGACTCTAGGCTTTATAGCCATATAATTAAAGATGAGAAAAACTGATTCTACACCCACTAACTCCATATATGAATTTGTGGGTGATTTCCTAAATGCATGACACCTAATTCCTAAATAATAGGTGGTTTCCTAAATGCATGACACATGATCCCTAAATAATAGGTAACCGCTACACAAAACAGAAAATACATTTAATTGCTAACAACTCTTCACAGCCTCAACCTCACCAAGTTCTTGGATTCTGCATCTGCTCGTCCATGTCTTTCCTCTGTTGCAGATGAGTCTAATTCCATTTTTTCCACTGCCTTTCTTTCATTTGATAGACAAGATCTAGCCATTGTAGCTTGTTTTCATTTGATATACAAGAAATTGTGAATGCTTCTACGAACACCTACAAGAGACCGTTCAATTTTGGTCTTCTCCAAGACATCAAGAAATCCGTAGATTTCTTGGTTGCTGCTGAATCGCCTATCTCCATTGAAGAACACATTGAAATAATTCTCGATGGCTTATATGAAGAATACGATGCCTGCATTACCTCTTTAATGTCTTGAACTGATCCCTATACAGTAGAAGAAGTCAAGGCTCTCCTTTCGGCTTAAGAAGGGCGCTTAGAAAAATATCACAACAATAACGATCATATTTATCAAGCTCATGCTACTTCTTTTACTTACTCCAAGTTTTCTCCAAACACTCTACGATACACTCGTGGTTCTTCAAGATCCACGTTCACCACAAACCTTTTCGATTTGCTGGTGCAAGATCTTCAACAAAACCTTCGTGGACCTCTTCTTCATCTTCTTCAAACTCCACTAGTTCCACCAAGATTCAGTGTCAAATCTGCTAGAAAATGGTTCATTGCGCTTTTGATTTCTGGCATAGGTATGATCGTCACACTGCATCTCCAATTTTTGCTAACCACTCACAGTTTTCTCCTTCTTTAAGCAACAATGATGAGCCCTCCATTCTCGGTTCTCCTCCCTCTATCATGAATCTTTTTGGTACCTTGACAGTGGTGAATCACATCACGTTACACATGATGCCTCAACTCTCAATGCCAAAACTCCATATACTGGATCTGAAATCGTCAAAATAAGTAATGGTTCTGGCTTATATATCAAACATATTGGTTCAACAAATTTCATTAATCCAAATAATCATTACATATTTTCTCTAAATAAATTACTACTTATTCCTCACATCAATAAAATCTTCTCAGTGTCTTTCAATTTTCCCATGATAATGTTGTTTTCTTTGAATTTCATCCTCACCATTGTCTTGTCAAAAAGTAGGACACAAATAAGATACTCCTTCAAGAAAAGCTTAGGAATGGTTTATATGTTTTCTCAAATTTGGTTCCTTACTTTCAATCATCTACTAATGTTACTATTCTTTTGTCTACAACTGATACTTATACTCTTTGGCTAATGACACTATTATCCATCGTATTATGAAGCACTGCTTTCTTTTTCTGCAAAAAAAGGTTTCTATGATTCATGCATTATTGGCAAAGCTCATTAGTTACCCTTTTTTTATTCCCACACAGTTTACACTACACCCTTACAACTAGTTTATATTGATATTTAGGGACCATCTCCTACTGCATCTTCTAATGGATCATACTACTACATTGCCTTTCTTAATGCTTACACGAGATACATTTCGTTTTATCTTTTACAACGTAAATCTCAAGCTGCAACAATTTTTAAATCTTTCAAAATATTTGCTGAGAAACAAACCAGTTTTCAACTTAAAGCTATTCAAACAAATAATGCAAAAGAATTTTTATGCATTAAGTCATATCTTGACGAACATGGCATCAATCACTATTTAACTTGTCCATACACCCATGAGAAAAATTGGTCAATTGAGCGAAAGCATCGTCACATTACTGAAGTTGGTATGACTCTCTTGGCTTATGCATCTCTTCCTATTAAATATTGGGGCGAAGCTTTCACTATTGTTGTGACCATCATTAATGTTTTACCATCACCGATTATTAAATTTCTTAATCTTTATCATTTTCTTTTCAAACAGCACCCTAATTATTCTTTTTTTTAAACCTTTGGAGCCCCTAGTCATGAATTATCGGTCGTTATATGTTATTATTGTGTTCGGTATGTCGAACCGACACACAATACTTTGCCATACGAAATTTTGCACATTTTTTGTGGAGATGGATGTGAGTGGCTCGGCCTCGATCCATTTTGTGAAGTATTCGACTCCGACAAGGAGGAACTTCGTTTGCCCCTTTTCTGGTGCGAAGGGGTCGATGATGTTCATCCCCCAAATGGCAAACGACCATGGGGATGTGAGGCTATGCAACACTTCTGGTTTTGCATGGTGTAGGGGGCTAAACTCTTGGCATTTGGCACATCTCTTCACATATTCCGTGTAGTCCCCCTGGACGATTGGCCAATAGTAGCCGACTCTGAGGACTTTGGCATCCATTGTCCGCGCTCCCGAGTGGTTGTCACATACCCCCTTGTATATCTCTTTGAGAACATACTCGACCTGTTCCTGGGTGATGCACTTTAGCAGGGGGTCGAGTAGCCTCTGCGGTATAGATCCTCATTCAGCATAGTGTACTGAACGCACTGCTGCTTCATGATTTTCTCTTCTTCTGGTTTGCATGTGTCATGCTCAAGGTACTAGACGATAGGGGTCATCCAGCTATCGACTTCGACATCAGCAACTGCCAGGCACTTGGTCTCTGAGACGTTGGGGTGTCTTAGTCATATTTGCATGACTGATCTCTGGTGGCTCTTTTTCTTGGTAACTGAAAGTTGATATAGGGCGTCGGCCCTCTTGTTCTCTTACCTTGGGATGTGTTCTACTGGTGCCTTGTGGAAACGGACGATGCTGTTTCGGGCGACATGGTAGTACCGCTGTAGCAGGGGTTCCTTGACCTCGAACTCCCCCTTGATCTGGCCAACCATAACTTGGGAGTCACTTTTGCATGTTACTTCATGGGCTCCCATGTCGTATGTTAAGTTTAACCCAGCGAGCAGGGCCCTGTACTCGGCCTAGTTATTGGTGGCCTTGAATCCGAACTGGATTGCTTGATCTAAGAGGAGGTCGCCCGGTCCTTCGAGGACGACTCCTACTCCACTTGTTGGTGGAGTCGTTGACATAAAGTATCCACCCTACCGAGAGGTTTGGCAGTGGTTTGAGCTTGATCTAGAAGTCGGTCAGGCACTTAGACTTGACGGCGCCTCTCGGTTGGTACCAAATGTCAAATTCAGAGAGCTCGACTGGCCATCCTATCATTCACCCTGCAAGTTCGGGTTTAGATAAAAAATTTAAAATGTGATAGTCAGTCCTTACAGTGATGGAGTGGTTCTGAAAGCAGGAGCACATTCGCCTTGTCATTAAGACGAGGACGAGAGTCACTTTCTATCTTGTTTCGGCCGCATGGAGCGTCCGACTAACGAAGTATACCGATCGTTCTTCTCCCTCTACTTCCTGCACTAGCGCAGCACTGACCACCTCCTCCGAAACCGCTAGGTACACTAGGATAGGATGATCAGGCCTCAGCTTCTGAATGATTGTCGGTGATGATAGAAAATCCTTCAACTGCTTAAAGATTTCTTCACACTTTTCCTCCCAACTAAACTTGATTGTCTTTTGCAGTAGCTGCACCATTGGTCTCATACGTTCGGCCAAGCGGGGACGAACCTGGAGAGGTTGTGAGGCACCCTATGAGCTGTTGTACCTCCTTTATGTTCTTAGGGCTCCGTATGTCGGTAATGGCCCAACATTTGTCCTGGTTGGCCTCTATCCCCCTGTGCGTTAACATAAAAACCAGAAACTCCCCCCCCCCTTCAACTTCGCATGTGCACTTTTCGGGGTTGAGCTTCATGTTGGCTCCCCTGAGGGCCTTGAACACCTCCCCGAGGTCCTTGACGTATCGGTCAAACGAGTCCGACTTCACGACGATGTCGTTCACATAGACCTCTACGCACCGACCAATTAGTCCTTGAAAGATTTTGTCCATGAGTCGCTGGTAGGTCGCTCCCGTGTTCTTGAGGTTGAACGACATGACCTCGTAGTAGTAGTTAGCATCGACCGTCATGAAGGTCGTCTTCTCTTTGTCCCAAGGATGTATACTTATCTGGTTATAGCCAGAGTAAGCACCCAGGAAGCTGAGAATTTTATGATTGGTCGCTCCATCCACTAACCGATCGATGTTGGGAAGGGGGTATGAATCCTTCGGGCATGCACTATTCAAGTATTTGTAGTCCACACACATCCTCCAATTACCGTTCGCTTGGTGACTATAACGACGTTGGTCAACCAAGTTGTATACCGAGCCTCGCGTGTAAACTGGTCGACAAAAGCTTTTCAGCTTCTGCCTCAGCTGCTAAACGCTTCTCGTCGCCGTAATATCTCTTCTTCTGCGTGATCGGTCGCGCTTCCTTGAATACTGACAGTTTGTGCGTGATGACGTCCGAGCTTACCCCCGGCATATGAACAAGGTCCACACGAACAGATCTATGTTCTTCATTAGCATGGTGTGTATTATCTCGGCCTCAACAGTCGCCATGGTCGTGCCTACGCAGGTACTGTGCTCCTCATCTAGGAGGGGCACTCGTCGTAATTCTTTCCTGTCCTCCAGCCTATCCTTAGTCGTTCGGGGGTCCAGGTCCCTTAAAGCGACTACGGGTTCCATCGGTATCGGCTGGGCTTCTCGAGGGGAGTCATGTTTCCGAGAAGATTTATGTTTGGGGGAGCGGTCGTTCCTCAAAGGCTCCACCCTCAGGCTTTTGGCATAGTATTCTCTTGCTTCCTTTTGGTCGACATGGACCATGAGGATATCCCCTGACAGTAAAGGGAACTTCATCGCCAGGTGGGGTGTTGACACGATCGCCATCAGTCGATTGATAGACGGTCGTCCAAGGAGGATGTTGTAAGAGGTATTTGCATCGATCACCAAGTATCAGATCTTTATGGTTTTGCAATTCTTCTTCTCACTGAAGGTGGTATAAAGCTCGATATAGCCTTTAGTACCCACCTTTTCGCCCGAGAAGTCGACCACATGGTCGTCATATGGCACCATCTCGGCTTCGGGTATCCTTATGGCTTTGAAGGTTTTCCAGTATAGGATGTCTATTGAACTTTCTTGGTCCACCACCATCTTCCTGACGGTGAACCTGTCGATATCAACCGATATCACCATAGGATCATCTTGCCGGTAGTCAACACCTTTGAAGTCATTGTTGGTGAAGGTGATGGGCGACATCCTCAGCCGGAATGTCACTGCGTTCACCTAATGTATTTCCCAAAGATGCTTCTTTCGGCAGTGTTGGTGCTTTCTCCGCCGGCAAATCTGCCAGCGATTGTGTTAATAACCTTTCGGTCTCCCGTGGAGGGTCGTCTCTTCGCAGAGGGTCGTCCATCCTTAATCGTCACTTGTGGCGATCTCGGTCATACTCGTGGTCTTGGAGGCGAACGTCTCCTTTTTGCGAGCTCGTCTATGGGGAAGAGAGTGCCTCGTACCTCGGCTACCCCTGACGAACTAGCGTAGATGTCCAGCCTAAATGAGTTCTTCGATCTTGTCTTTTAAAGCCTGCCACTCTTCAGTAGAATGCACGCTATTCTGGTGATGCCGACACTGCTTTCTTTGGTCAACATTGTCTGGGCTTGCTACTTTCCTGGGAGGAGGGATCAGCTCGGCATTGAGTGCCTCATCTAGAATTCTTCCCCTTTCAGCCGTCAAGGGGGTATACTTCGAGAACTGGCTTCCTCGGTTATCTTTATGCCTGTCGCCTCGGTGGCTTGACCGGCCTTGGCGATCCTTCTCCTCATTGCTCTTCTCCCCGTTGGCCTTTGCTCAGGCTTGGTTGCGAAACTCCCTCAACTTCTCCAGCTGCATGAACTTGGCTTCTTTTCTAAGATCATCCAGGCTAGCGCCCGACTGCATACAAAGATTGTTGGAAAACGGTTCCAGTCACAGGGTCGTTAACATATGGTGCATGGCAACGTCCGAGCTAAGGTTTCGGATACTCATTGCCACCTTGTTGAACCTGTCAATGAAGGTTCTCTGCGATTCTCCCTTATCCTAGCGAATGCCAACCAGGACGATGGAGGTCAGGTGGTGCGGCCTGCTAGTAGCAAATTGGGTCTCGAACTTCGATACGAGTGTTGCGAAGTTGTCAATGGAGTTGGGCGGGAGCTTGGTGAACCAACTGAGGGCTCCTCCCTTCAAGGACGTGGGAAACACTCGGCATAACACTGTGTCGTTCGATGTGTAGAGACTCATATGGGTGGTATATATGCTCGTCTGGGCCGGTTGTACCATCATATCGATCCCTGTTGAAGCCCTTCCAATTGTCCGACAATGGAGCTTCTATGACAACATTGGTGAAGGGGTGTCGACGAACCGAGTCCAGGGTGACAGTCGTCCTAGCCGACTTGTTGAGACAGGATTCACCATCCATCTCATGGGTGGGAACCTTGTCCTTGATCTCCTCAACCGGTCTCGGGTTGGAAGGGGAGGTGTAGGACCTGCCGACAACATTTGTCGGCCCAGCAGATGGTTCTCCATCTACCAGCTTCTTTTTCATCTCCTCATTCTCTACGCGGAGAGCATGCATCTCCTGCTTGTTCTTTCTCGTGACTTATTCTTTCTCTTCATCTCGACCATCTCTCTCTGCAGAGACAACAACATCGCCATCTGGTCGACTTCACTCATCCTTTCCATGCGTTAGGTTGATACCATATACTTTTGTTCCTCAATCAAATTCTCTCGGCTCCGCGGTGGGCACTAATTGTTCCTGTTAGGGAGATGAGACCTAGAGAACTATTGAGAGGTTTCGTCTTTCTCCTTCCTATTGGGCGGTCGATCTACACTTCAGCTTCCTCTCCCTGACTTTCTGCTACTCCTTAGGGTCTTGGTCACTCGATCACTCAGTTTTCTAAAGAATACCGAATGGGGGGTACCAGCAGAAAACACTCTGACGCTCAAGTTAGCAAAGGGTGTTCGACACTCGAATGTTAGAGTACGGTAATAAATGACGTACCTAATTCTTGGAATGTGCGTTACCTAGTTCTTAGCCAGTGTTTGGATCTGGGGGTGATACTGTAGTCGACAACGGATGTTGAGTGCCACCCCTGTTTGGTTCCAGGGTTGCATGCGGGGGGAGGGAGGTGATGGAGAGAAAGGGAAGAGGTTACGCGATCAGCTAAAGAATGAAGAGAAAGGATAGAGTAGTGAATGGAAAGCCACGTCACACATAAGAACTTACGAATTTACCCTTCCTTTTCTTCATTCAATCTGCACGAGCTCTCTTCCATGCACTTGCAATGTTTACGCATGGCATGTGAAACTTCAGAATTCACTCAAAGAAACTCAAACTATCTTTACAGACTTGTGAATTAGTTCACTAGGGTTGGAGAGGTTCGTGAGGCATCATAGTGGTAGGGGAGTGAGTTTCGTAGTGGTTGTTTGGTCTCAGGTTAGCATTGTCTTGGTTTTGTATAGCACATAATCGATTATGAGTGAAAAAGAATAAAGTACATAATCGATTATGCTATTAAAAATAGTGGATAATCGATTATGCTCTTGAGATAATCGTTATTTTTTTCGACCATAATCGATTATACATTTTGTGTAAAAGTGAGGGTAATCGATTATGTATTTGAATAATTGATTATGTTAATTTTTTAACTATAGAAATAATCGATTTTGTTAGTTTTTTTCAAATTTGTGAATTTTTGTGTTAATTAAATTTTTTTTTAATAATAATTTGTATTGTTTTGCAAATATTATTAGTAATAAAATAATATAATCATTTTCATGAAAATTAATTATATACATTAATTTAAAATAAAAATATTAAGATAGTAATAAAATTTGTATTATATTATTTAAAATTAAATAAATAAATTACATATTTTTGCTATTAAGAATCATTTGAATGAATTTGTCTTAATTAAAATTCATTCTAAATCTAGACCAAATTAATATAATTATTATTTTTTATTGATTAGTAGGAGGTTTTTTTTTCATATTATTCATAAAACATTAAATTTTCTTTTCAGGTTTTAGAATATTCCTTTATTTTTTAATTCTTTTGTTTACAAAAGTATTTTTTAACATTTATTTCTTTATTAAAAAAGATTTTGTTTTTATTTGAAATTATTATTTTGATAATAGGAAAATATAAACTGCATTTTTTTCTCTATCCAATCATTCAATACTTATGTGTATTAAAATAATACAATTCATGTATTAATTTAATATGTTTTATTACTTTGAGATATTATATACAATCATTTAATTTAGGTGTATTAAAATAATATTTTATTACTTTGAGATATTATAATATTAAAATTATCTAAATACATTAAATTAACTAACAAAATTAAAATAAATTAATAAATTGAAAAATAATATAATTATATTTACATTTTATATTTTATTTATTTATTTGAATTTTACATTATTTTATTCTTTTATTTATAATTGAAATTTTAAATTATTTTAATTGAATAAAATGTGCTCAAAATTAATTATCATTTATTTTCACACAAGGGTAAATTTATAATCTTATCACTTACACAATTAAAAATAGTTTAAAATATTCTTACAATCATCACATCATTCACATATTTCAATAAATTTTCTTCACACATCCAGTGTAACATACTCCAATTCTAACACTCTAAACTTTCTTCAGACTTTCTTTTTTAAATTTTCACACTTCCACTCCTCCACACCCTCAATTTTCCACTCCCACACACCCTCAACTTTTCACTTCTCCACATCCTCTAATCCAAACAAAGCCTTAATGATGACTTAACTTTACTGACCTTGATTGAACGTGATTGGACCGAAAGTGTCAATCGACCTAATCGCTTAAGCCAAGACAGAATATTAACGATTCCACCTATACCGTTCGACCTATACCGGTACAATAGCCTTAATCATCAAGATATGCTGAATCAGAATCACTGTCCATTTACAAATTTCATAATTTAAGAATTTTGTGGATTGCAAAATTAGGAAAAAACTGTAAGAAAAGGACAAATTGAAATTTTTTATATTTACAGAAATATAAAAAGAAAGAATAGAGCTACAGGAAGAAATAGCCTGATTATTTTTAAAGAAAAAAAAAACGTAGATGGATGGAAAAAAAAAAGGAAAGCAAATAAAACGAAGAATAAAAAACAAACAAATAAATAAATAAATATAAAAATAGCTAATATTCTCTCATATCATTAATATTTTATTAATATTTATATTCTCTATTAATATTTTATTAAAATTAACTAATGTAAACTTCAATATTTTTTAAAATGGCTTATTTGAATACATTATTATTTTAAAATATACCTTTTTTATTTATTAAGATTTTAAATAATTTTATATTTTAGTTTAACTTTTACTGTAACTCTAATTTATATGTTTTAAATTTTTTTCTGAATATAAATATAAAAAAGTATTCTACCAAGTCAATTCAATCACTTACGATTCTAAAGTTTCTTATCGTTTAGTTTAAACATTCAACTTTCGGTTTCTTTCTTCTCTCCTTTTTTCTTATTCTTTCACCTATGCCCGACACAAGGCGGCTAATGGAACACTGAAAAAAAAAAAGGATGCCTCTGATTTCACACCCACTTATCTGGGACCTACTGCAAACACTAATTTCTAATTTCTGATATTTTAAAAATCATACTTTACTCTACAACCATAATAATAATAAATATTAATATTTATAATTAAACAAAAATTAAAAGATTGAAGTATAGTTATCAAATAAACATTAATCTTTCCAAATTCACTAGACAGATCTTTTTTATAAAATATTTTATAAAAAATCTAAAATTAAAGTGTACTTAATTAAAAGCTGAAAATGTCAATTAATGTAAAAATATTATCTAAAATCCAAAAAAAAATTGGTGTCTAAAATTAAAAGAATATAACCTAAACGTATTCAAAATCCAAATACTAGACCACACTTAAAAAGTGACTGTGTAAGTATTATCAACAAAACTGTCACCTAACTGTTATAACATGACTTCTTATAGCGTTTTAGGACACTAATTTTAAAAATTTAATTTATTACCTTAGAAAAAAATCATTACAAACAATAAAGTATGAAGTTCCGTTTCTATCCAAGTAAATACTATTTACTTATATAGAAAAATAAGAAAACATTTTGTTTACTTTCGAAAAAGGCTAATTTAAAGGTAAAGGGATAAACACAATTTCCTATATCAAGTAAAGAAAAATAATGAAAGTTTAGGAAAATTTACACAATACCTTTAAAAAGTTAAAATTATCCTTAATTATTTTTTTTATACACATATAAAATAATACTTTATATATATATATATATATATTATAATAAAAAATATTATATATTTATAATATAAATAAAAGTGAAATAATTAATTATAATAATATAATATAATATAATAGTAATAAAACCAACATATTTATATAATAAAATATAAATGTATTTATATAGTAATAATAAAAGAAAAGAAATTAGTAATATAAATCTAAAAACAATGAAATAATGATAGTATATTTAAAATAGAAATAATATATAAAAAAGTAATAAAATTATAAATAATAATAGTAATTAAAATAAATTTTTAAAATAATAATAATAAATTATAAACAATAATAATAAAAATAAAATAAATATAAATTACATATTTAATAATAATTAAAATAAAAATTTATTAAATAATAATATTAACAATAATAAAAAATTAATTTTAATTTTGATTTGATTTTATAAAGATATTTTTATATGTATTTATAATAAAAAAGTTATTAAATAAAAAAAATTACATCAAAATTTTTTGAAATTAAAATAAAAGTTTTTAAAATTTAATACATTTCTTACTTTATTTTTATGACAATTTTTTATATTTATGATAATGTTCAATAATTTATAATTTTCTTAAAAATAATTATTTAACAGTCTTTTAATTAAAATTTTAAATTTTAATTAATTAAAATTTACATAAAAATATCTCATATTTTATTATTAATAAATTTGTAAACATATATTTTACACATTTCAAAAAAATAAAAATCTTCTTAAAAAATAAAAATTTTCTTATAATCATCCTATTATTGCAAACTAGTATAACTAAGTTTAAATACAAGTTGAAAATGTTGAAGTCTGACCTAAAAGTATGGAATCGTGATGTGTTCGGGTGTTTGGAATTGAGTAAGAAAAGGTTGTTGAAGGATATTGAGGATCTTGACATAAAAGATAATTTATGCGATCTTGACGACGAAGCAAAGTTGAAAAGAATGGAGATTTTCAATCAACTGATGGTGTTTGACAACAAGATTGAATCCCTATGTAGACAAAAAGCTAGAGCCTCTTGGCTAAAACATGGAGATTCCAATTCTAAATACTACCACTCGGTTATCAGATGGCGAAGACTTAGGAATGAGATCAAAGGGGTTGAGGTAGAAAATTAGTGGTGTGATGATCCCCAAGTTGTGAGGCGGGAAGCTAGGAAGATGTTTGAAGGAAGATTTGCGGTTACTCATGACTTTGGGGTTAGGCTTAGCTCTATAGATTTCAAGTCTTTTTCTATGGAGGATAGTCTAAGCTTTATATCTGGTTTTACTGAGGAAGAAGTAAAAGATGCGATGTGGCAATGTGATGGCTCCAAAAGCCCAGGTTCGGACGGGTTTAACATCAACTTCATTAAGTCGTGTTGGGATACTCTCAAGCCTGACATAATGGAAGTTATGCTCTCTTTTTCATGATACGGGAGGTTTCCCGAAAGGATGTAACACATCTTTTTTAGCTCTCATTCCTAAAGTAATCGATCCCATAAGCGTAGACCAATATAAACTCATATCTTTAGTGGGCATTACCAAGGTGTTATCAGGTTGGATTAAGAGGGTTCTACCCTTGGTCATTAATGTCAGTCAGTCGGCTTTCCTCGGGGATAGGGGGATGCTAGACAACGTTCTTATGGCCAATGAAGTTATCGAGGAGCTACGGAGGAATGGGAGGAGTGATTTATGTTTGAAGTGGACTTTGGAAAAGCTTATGATTCAGTAAGGTGGGGATTCTTATATGATATGCTCTAGAGATTGGGTTTTCACAATGTATGGATCAAGTGGATTAAAGGTGTGTGGAGTCTGCCTTAGTGTTTGTGCTGGTTAACAGAAACCCTACTAAAGAGTTCTACCCTATGAGAGGGTTGAGGCAGGGAGACCCTTTAGCTCCATTCCTCTTCCTTGTTGTGGTTGAAGGATTGTCTAGGTTAGTTAGGCAAGCTATCAAGTCTAACATGCTCACATGGGGTGAAGGTGGGGAGGGATGAGGTTGACTCTTGTTTGCTCCAATTTGCTGATGATACTGTGTTTATGTGTGAAGACTCGTTCTCTAACATGTTCACTTTGAAAGCAATCCTAAGGTGTTTCGAGTTGGCTTCCGAGTTGAAGATTAATTTTCATAAATCAATGATGACAGGAGTAAATGTGGTTAGGAGTAACCTTGAATGCTATGCAAAATGTTTTAACTGTAATCTTATGAGGATACCTGTCAAATATTTGGGGATTGAAGTGGGTGGCAATCCGAGAAAAAAAAAGGAGTTTTGGGAGCCAATTGTGAATAAATTTACTGCGAGGCTTAGTGCTTGGAATGGGAGATTCTTATCTTTGGCAGGGAGAATTTGCTTAATCAAGTCGATTCTTACAGCCTTACCTCTATTTTACCTCTTGTTCTATAAAGTGCTGGAGTCGGTTTACAATAGACTCATTAGTATTCAAAGGAGGTTCCTTTGGGGGCGAGGAAAGGAGAATAGAACAATCTCTTGGGTCGGCTGGGAAAATGTCTGCAAACCTTTGGAGGAAGGAGATTGGGGATTAAAGACATTAGAAAGTTCAACAGAGCTCTTCTGGCCAAATGGAAATGGCGGCTGGTGAGTGAAGAACGAGAGAAGTGGAAGGATATTATGATCTCTAAATATGGAGCTGAATCAAGTCGAGGTCAGATGCTCAAGAAATATCAATCTTGGTGGTGGACTTGTCTAAATTTTGTGCCAAGGATGATGTAGAAGGATGGTTTAAGAAAGCTCTGGTATGGTAAGCAAGAGCTGGGGACAAAGTCAGATTCTGGGAGGATGTATGGGTAGGCAATAACGAGCTTATGTCCTTGTAACCAAGGTTATATTCTATCTCTTTGGACAAGGGACTGACAGTGGGTGAGGTTGGAGAGTGGGAAGATTCAGTATGGAAATGGCGGCTTGGATGGAGGCGAACCAGATTTGAGTGGGAATCCCTATAAGAAGAAGAAATGTTAAGGTTTATCTCCACGGGTTCTCTGAACAAGGAGGTATAGGACTTTTAGAAGTGGGGAGGTGACGTCAATGGTGAGTTTACTATGGAATCAGCTTATAAATGCTTAGCTTTGTGTTCTAGTGAGGGCCAAACGGGCATTTTCAACCAGTTGTGGCAACTAAAGCTTTCCCTAACGCTCTGGTAACTGCATGCAGAATTTTGTTAGATAGATTACCTACAAGGGAGCAGCTTAATCAGGAGAGGGGTGAGGGTCAGTTCGCCTTTATATGCGCTTTGTCAAGAAACGGAAGAGAACTCTCAGCATTTGTTTTTGGAATGTGACATAGCTCAATGTGTCCGGTCCCTATGTTTTAGATGGATAGGTATTTTGGCCATCCAACATAAGGACCTAAGGTACCATTTCAAGTAATTCTATTTAGCGCACTTAAACCCCAAGCAGAATAAGGTGTGGACAGGTTTGTGGGCGACTGTAGTACGGAATATATGGGAACAAAGAAATTATGTTGTCTTTAGGCAAGGAGTCCCTGACACGGAAGAAATTTTCCAATTGGCACAACTTAGATCTTGAATGTGGCTGAAATACAGCTTACGTACTTTTATTTGCTCCTATTCATATTGGCATCTCAATTCCAATCTATGCATAAAAAAACTATGTGTAAAGAGGGAGATGGCGATCTAGTTGATGGAGGGGTGAAGGAATTGTTGTAGAAGTGAGAGATGTGGCGTCAAACTCTGAGGAAGCGACAGTGAGGATTGAAGCGACTAGAAGTGTGAGGCAGCTCTGCTGCTATACAGCAACTATATCTGCAATCTGTTTTTTGGTGAAGGTTTTACAAAACTGGTGTCCTTGGTTCTGGTATGCTGGTGCTGGTTTGCTGGTGTAGTTATTTTATGCGGCTCTTTGGTTAGCTTTAGCTAGTAAGCGTGTGCTTTTTTTATGGTCCTGGAGTTTGTGGTTTGCGTTACTTTTTTTTTTTAGATTGCTCTTTTTTTGCTAGGCAGAGATGGAATAGTCTTGAGTTCTGCCTATGATAACTTAAAGGTCTTATATAAGGTTGAAACATTTTTGAAATACTCATTTTATTTAATTTATTTATTTTACTAATAAAAAAGTTATTATTGTAAAAGGAAATAAACTTTTTTTTCTCACAAACCTACTCTAAAATATTTTTTAAAATACTTTAGAGTAACAATCTTTTTTTTTTATTTATATTTTCCTCTGAAGACACTCCAACTCACTCTCTACCCAATCCGAACACAAAGTTACAACTGCAACACTTTTATTTTAATTTCAGAAAACATGTGTTGATTTTTGGGTTTACATTGCAGACATGATTCATAATTTGATAAAAGTACATTTATTCTTGAGAAGTAGAAGCAGGTGCAGAGATGGATGAGACTAAATGCATTATCCATGAAGTTCATTCTGGAACTAGATTGGAGGTAGGTAGAGTTCGATAACCTTCTTCCACGATGGTCTACTGCTTATGTCATCCCACCAACCACTCACATGCTTCCTCTCTCTTATCAGATACTCTTTATTCATTTTGTTCACAATAAAATATGTTAATGGAAGATGACTTATATCAGCAAGACTGAAGAAATCCCCACCCAAATACTTGCTCTTTGACAGCCTCTCCTCATAAACATCCAACACTTTCAACAACTTTGCTTCACTCTCCTCAATCAACTTTGGATCTGGCGTGATGCCAAAAAATGGAGCAAACAACACATGCACAGCCAAGTCATTGGCCGGTGGGTTAAAGTTATGTGCTTCAACTTCCAGCCATTGTTCCACAACACCCCTCTCTTCTGGTGTCCTCCCCACCAGCTCAATCCCCTGAGATCTGTATTTGTCTGCATAATACCTCATTATAGCACGAGATTCTGCAGAAACAGATCAAACACAGACAACTTAAAAGGTGGTACCAGTAAGATCAGAAATAATAACTGGAGAATCAAAATATGAACAAAAAAACAAAAGTATACAGGAGTTGAAAGTGGTACCATATAAGGTGTAGTCTCCATCTTGGATGACAGGAACAGCTCCAAAGGGCTGCAGATATGATGAACAAAGAAGATGAGTGAGAAGATAAAGAAAGACGTAATCTTGAAGAGTGATGAGTCTCAGCAAGAAAAGAAAATTGAACCTGTAACTTGAGAAACTCGGGACCCTTGTGCTCTCCCTTAAGGAGATCAACTGGGACAACCTCAAATTCGACCTCCTTCTCAAGGAGACATACCAGCACCCGTTTAGCGGAAGCAGAGTGAGGACCGTACACCTTCACTACCATGTTTTGATTCTCTTCAGAAACCCTTCAACAAGAGTGATGCAGTGAAAGAGCAAAACACAATTTTTACTTCCCAGTAACACTTCTTATAGTGCCCCCTACGCGTGAAATCAAGCACTGATTAGGAATAAAACTCTTAATATAATAAAAGATTTCTGTAGAATTAGATAGAAGTTTTGAGTGATTGGTCCTTGGAAAAAAGAAGATCTGAGATATAATTAAATATTACAGCTACCAAACATGATGGCCAATGATCTATAAAGTAAAGATGAGGAGATCACAATTCATGTGGTGGATATTATTGTGGTCCACAAATAATCAATGTCTACCTTTAATTGTATAGAGTTCCCATTAGTGTGTATAAAATTAAGACATTTATATAACTTAAAAAAAAATTATTAAATAAAAATTAATTTTAGATATCAAAATAATTAATTATTATTTAATTAAATTAGAAACTATTTTAAAAATTATTAGTATATAAAATAGTTGTTATTATTATTCAAAAATTATAAAATAATTTCTATATTTGATATTATTATAAAAAAAATCATTAAATAAAAATTAATTTTAAATATTATAATAATTAATTATTACTTAATTAAATTAAAAATTATTTCATAAATTAAAAAAACTATTGTTAATTAAAGTAATTTTTATTATTAATAGAAATTTACAAAATAATTTCTAAACAGATATCTAACCATTAGTTACTAAAATTTTAGCTACTTACTACTTTATATTATATATTATTTTTATTAGTATATATTTTTATTAGTCTTTTAGATATTAATTTAGAATTTAAAATATTAGTTGCTAAACTTAGATAGCTAATTTAGATAAAACTATTTTTACAAATTTTTATTAATAATAAAATCTATTTTAAATATAAATAATTTTTTAATTTCTAAATTAGTATTTAATTTAGTTAATGTAGTGACTAATTATTTTTTATTTATTTAGTTACTATTTAATGATTTTTTTTATAGTGTATTGATGTCTATTAAACTTAAATTTATAGTATTATTTTTTTTATTGAAAGTTGTAAGTAAAAGATAAATATTTTAGAACGTGACTATTAACTTTCCCCCAATAAAATATAAAAAAATATGAATTAGAAATTAAAGATGTTTAATTAAAAGTTGAGGTATTATTTATAAATAAAAAACGAAGTAAAAAATAAAAAAATTAAATAGTTTAATAATTATTGACATATTTCATTTTTATTACAATACAATTAATTTAAATTATGTTAATTTCATTTTAGTTCTATTAATATTTAATACAATTAAACAATATTTCTTCTTTAATAAGTTGTCACGTGTGCTGTGTTTATTGGAGAAAAAATTAGTAACTTTAATTTGTAATTAACTTATAAAAAAGCCTTTTAACCTTTATTTTCTATTTTATAAATTCTTTGTGATTCTTCCAAAAAATTTTAATAAACAATAATTATAAACCAAAAATACTAATTGTATTACCTAATAGAATCACCCAACAAAATGTAAGTTTTTTTACTAAAAGAAAAAATTTATTATATTGAAACAACTATTTATCCAAATAAAAATAATATTGTCTTTTAAAATAAGTGACTCTCAACCAAACAATTCAACTTGTTTTATTTTTAAGAATTACTGTTTTCTCATAATTCAAGTAAAGCATCAGTTAAAATTTAGAAAATATTTCTTAAAATTGTCTAAAATTAAAAATAAATAAATAAATGTCATTTACGCTTCTTAAGAAGATAAGGTGGCAAATGATTGGAAGTTGTAAGAATTTTATCCTATATTTCATAATTCAAATAAAGTCTTAGTTAAAATTTAGAAAATATTAAAAATGTCTAAGATTGAAAAAAAAAAGTGCTCTTTTCGTTTCCTAGAAACACAAGATATGGCAAATAATTTGAAGTTATAAGAATTATATGCTCATCTTTTTCCTTTTTTATTATTGTTATCTAGTCAAAATAACCTTCAATTAATTATGGATAAAAATACTAACAATTTAACAACTAATAAAAGTATTATGTGATGTTATAGTAATACTAATATTGAGATAATACTAAGTCCTTATAAGAGGTGGTACTTGATCCGTAGGTCAATTATCGCGACTTGTCGAATTGATATTTTCAATTAATCAACGTATTTTAAATTAAAAATTTAAATAAAAAATAGTTTTAACATAATAAATTTTTATATTATATTATTTGAAAGAGGAAAATATGAATTAGTATTGTAATTTAAATCAATAATATTTGTAAATTAAATTTCAATTATTAATTATAATGAAATAATTGAATACATAAATGTAATAATTAATTTAATTTATTCATTTAAAGACATCAATTAATTAATTAAAAACCTAAAAAATATTATATAATTAAATATTTTTCTAAAATATATATATATATATATATATATAATTTAATAAAAAGAAGTTGGTAAGGTAGAGTTAAGATTTTCAACCAATTTTATTACGGTTTTATGTCATTTTTTATGAGCCAAAATCACTTGGGCTGACTCATCTTGCTACTAGCTTCTTCTTCTTGCATCTTTACATTTTTCATCCTGCACCCCCACAATTTTCTAAATCCTGAAACTGACTTTGACCTTTTATTTGAAAAAGGGCATCATGGTTATCAAAAATCGAGATCTGGGAGTGTGTTATAGATTCATCAATCTAGAACTAAATTATTTTTTTTGGATGAGGGAGTGTTCTGGAAGCAAATTTTGCATAAATTATTGATTTTCAGATTGCTGAATCTGGAAGCCTAATTTTAATTCTATTACGGATTGGTGGATCAGAACTTTTTTTTTAATTATGGATTTCTGAATCCGGAATACATATTTATATTATGGATTGGTGGATCCATAATGTTTTTTTAATGTGAAATGCATATTTTGAATTATGGATTAGTGAATCCGAAATTTTACCACAAGTGCCAATCCAAAATTTTACCAGATTCCATAATCCAGATTGCAAAAATATAAATACAATTCAAGTGCATTTTAGGGTTTAATAGGGACAGTTTGGTCTTTGCATAACATTGTGGGAGTACAGGAAGAAAAATATAGGGGTGCAGGAAGAAACTACCCTTGCTACTAAGTGTTATAAGTGTGATTTCACTTTACAATTTTTTTCTCTTAGTCTTATCTTTTTCATGTGTGTCTGCCTTTTATATATATATATATATATATATATATATATATATATATATATTATTAAATATTAATTAAATAATTTTTTTAAAAGATAAATATTTTGATAAAAAAGACATAATATTATTAAAGATCAATGTAAAAGGATATATTTTCTTTTCTTCCATATCAAATATTAAAGAATTTGTTTGAATAAATAATAAATAGAGTACTAAATACTAATTGCATGAATGTTAAGTAATTATACAAAAGAGAAAAAAATTACACATAACTAAAATTTATTAACAACTACAACATTTATTATTTTTACAAAAATTTGAAAAAAAATTATCATAAAAATTTGAATGAACTTAATAGTCATCGAACGATTTTAGAATAAAAATATATATAACTAAAGGTTGTTAAAGTAAAATAAATTAAGAATAAAAAAAGAGAGAGACATAAGTTTATAGATTATTTAATTACTATAAAAAAATCATATTAACGACGGTCAAAATTCCTACTTCAAAAAGATAAAAAAGGTTGTTAGTCGCGTTCAATATTGACGGAAAAGCAACGAAGAAAAATTATTTTTTCGTCAATAATTATTAATATTATAAAAATATTATTTATTATTAAAGCTATCTTATTATGCTATTAATAATAATAATAATATTAATAATAATAATAATTTTAATATTATTAACAATAATGTTATATTAGTATTATTAATATTAATATTATTATCATTAAAATTATTATTATTATTATTAATACTAATATTATTTTAATTATTATCAATTTTATTAATATTAACATTAATCTTATTAGTTAGTTAAATAACTATAGAGTTGGATAAAAATTTCAGAGTATTATTTCATTCATTAGTTAAACTATAAGTTTTAGCTTTTATGATTTCTCTGCTCACTATTTTGGATATACAATCTCTAGTTTAAAGTTTTCGGTTAAATTTTCCAATTAACGTTTCAAGTTAAATTTTATGGTTAAAGTTCTCAATTTTTTGGTTTTCGTTTAATTTTAGATTTTTGATTTATTTTTATGTCTCAGATTTAAAGTTTTAATATTGTTATTAATTTTTATACATTATTTCAATCTAAATAACACAACTAAATTTTTTTAAATTGTTTCATTTTTTATAAATAAAACAAATTTTCTTTCTAAAGAGAAAATCATTAAACTAAAATTGTACGTAATAAATATGATTTCAATACAATTTGATATAATTAAAGTTGTACATGCTAATTAAAATCGTATTTTGCAACTACGATTTCTTCATAAATTATTTTTAGATGCAGTTTTCATAGAACTTGTATTTCTCACATACGGATTCTTTCAAAATTTACAAAATTGTATTCGTTTTAACTTAGAGAAATTTCTTTCAACTAGAGTCTTTAGTTTAGTCATATAAATAGTGGTTTCCAACGGAGTTGTTATTTTGTATGTTTGATCAGTCTTCTTCCCCTTTTATATCGAGTCATCTCCTCTCCCTCTTTTGTATATAGTCCTTTTTCCAGCTCTATTCCATAATAAATTGATGCCCGTAGAAAATTCATTTATATTGATCTCTCATATATGTTTCCAAAATATCGATCTCTTGCATACTTATAAAAACAACTCAGAGTTGCGCTTAGACGTTAATAGCAATTAACATTTCAAGTCTATTTCTAACACTCAAATATGTTAAGTATTGTTGTTTAAGTCAGAAGCCTAAAACTACCTCTCGGTCAGATTTAAGATTCTCAAACATGTCACAACTATTTAGAATCAAAACAACAATACCAATAATCAATTAAGAACATAATATTATATCATATTTAAATATCACCTCAATACATAAGAGCTCAAACATATTACTTCCAATCCCAAAGGATAGAATTAGCCATGCATACTTCTGGCACCTTCCATTCTCCCAATTGGTTACAATTCACTCAATGGTGTTTTCCTCTCAATCTGGCACACTAGGGTTTATCTCTAGCTTCCTATTTAACCTAATTTGCTAGGGTTAGGTGACATCCTGCGTCGCGTTGATGTGCTTAATGATAAAAACATAAAATGACCCAATTTTTCTGACGCATTCTCGCTCAATTGGTCTTTTTTAATTATTTATGAGAAATCGATATAAATGATTTTTATACGGACATCAATATCAATCAAATGACACAATATTAACATGTTAATCAAAATACAAAAGAGCGAGAAAGATGAAACTCAATCCCTATTTTTCAAATTGAAGCAACAAAGTCTTTGACTTGTTCTCTTATTAATCATTGCCATCACAACAACTTTCAACACACTTTTATTATTTTGTTTTATATTTAGTGAATATTTTTTTTTTATTCAACTGTTCCTTGTGGGTTCGATATTCGTCCTTAGGGACACATTATTATTTCTGACAACGCGGTGCACTTGTCGTAAAAAGTCATCAATGGTTTTTCTCCACATCAAGTTAAGACTTATACGTGGCTTTCAATAAATTGGATCGAACGAGGTCGACACCAAACGAAGTTAAGACTTTGATGACTATTTTACGGCAAATGTACCATGTCAGAATTATAAATTGTCCCTAAGGACGAATATCAAACCCATAAGGAACAGTTGAATTCTCAAGTATAATATTCACTAAATAGAAAACAATATATAAAAGTTTGTTGGAAGTTTGTTATGTATGAGATTGCAAGAATGTAAATAAAGCAAAGTAAAGAGTTGTTTGATTCAATTGGAAAAATTGGGATTGAGGTTCATCCTTCTCACTCTTTTGTATTTTGATAAGCATATATTTGATTAATATTGATGTCCATATAAAATTCATTTATATCGATTCCTCGCATATAAAATTATTAAGATAGTCTCATAAATATCAATTCCTCGCATATTTATAAAAACTCCTAATTGTTACGAACAAATGTTGATAAAAATTAACATTTCAAATCTATTCTTAACATTCAAATATGTTAAGCATTATCATTTCATTTAGGTTAGATACTTAGACGTACTTTCCAGTCAAATCTAAGAATCACAATCATGATAATTCAAGTGTTAAGAATAAAATGATAATATCAACCATCAATCAAGAACAAAATATTATGTTTAAATCTCCCCTCAATACATAAGAGTTTGAACAGATTACTCACAATCCTAAAGGGTAGAATTAGCCACTCATGTTGGTCATTACAAGCATGGAAAGCAAGAAAATAAGATCCAGGATGTTTCTCCTTGACGACTACCTCCTTTAGGGTTTTCTATCTCCTTCTATTCTCCCAATGATGTCTTGGGTTATGTCTCACACCTCATATTTAACCTAGTTGGGCTTGGACTAAGTGACTTCTCGCCTAGGCGGGTTATAGCTTGCTTGGACAAGTTTGAGAAGAAAAAAAAACTTCTCTGGAGTGAACTCGCCTGAGTGAGTCTTGGGTGAGTTCCTTTGGAGTGAGCTTGCTTGAGCGAGTTTTAATATGGAATATTACTGAAATATGGCACTTATCAGACTTGTGCGTGGTTTTTCTTCACATCAAGTTAAGACTTGTACGTGACCTTCAATAAATTGGACCGAGTAAGGTCGGCACCATACCAAGTTAAGACTTGTGCATGGTTTTTCTTCACGTTAAGTTAAGACCTGTACATGATCTTTAATAAATTGGATCAAGCGAGGTCGACACCATACCAAGTTAAGACTTTTACATGGTTTCTCTCCACATCAAGTTAAGACCTATACGTGGTCTTCAATAATTTGAACCGAGCGAGGTCGACACCATACCAAGTTATGACTTGTGCATGGTTTTTCTACATGTCAAGTTAAGACATGTACGTGGTCTTCAATAAATTGGACCGAACGAGGTCGACACCATACCAATTTAAGACTTGTGCATGTTTTTTCGTCACGTCAAGTTAAGACCTGTAAGTGATTTTCAATAAATTGGACCGAGCATGGTCGACACATACCAAGTTAAGACTTGTGCATGATTGTTCTTCATCTATAATATGTAATTGATAACTTGAACACAATATGTTAAGATGTAAACAAATTCTCATTCATCATTTATTTTCGTTGAAACAACCAAAAAAAGTGTTACAACTTATTAGTAAATCTAAATAACAAAGTTCCAAATAATTTCATCTATAATAAAAACGAAGATTAGCTGTTAATCAAGAGCTTTGAAGAATCCAAATCCAAGGTGTTTGATGAAAGGCTGGTGTTATTGCTGTGTGTGGGTGGGATCTGGGTAGAATAAAGTGTGATCCACTCTTTTGTTGAATCTAAAACTGATGTGAATTAAAACCTTTTTTAAATTAAATGTTTTTCCAACTAAGTGAAAAACAACATGGTGTTTTGTCGAATCAACCGGTTGTTTTGCTCTTAGAGGTTTTGAAAAAGGTTGAAAGTTGTTTGACTTGGTTGACTTAATTGTCAAACCAAATCAATCGGTTGTTTCGTGGTTTCAACTGATTGTTTCTTTGAAAATCCTAACAGAATTCAGTTTTGAATGGTGAATCTGTCTTAAATGATTTCTAACTGAATACGCTCCTTCATTAAATGTTTTAACCAATCTTTGGAAAATATAAATAGTTTGTTATATGTTTCTGAAGTGTAAGAAACAATTTTGAGAAATTCAGTTTGACATATTTGATCTCACGTTTTCAACATTCACATCAAGCTTTGGATTTTCAAGTGAGAGTGGAATAGGATTGCAATTGTATTCTTTTCAGTTGTACTTTAATCAGGTGTAATCCTTTTCTCAATCTTCTGTATTTCTGTTGTTGTATTTCCATGGAGTGTTGTGTGTTCTTTAGGTGTTCAAGAATACTCTTGGTGTGGTTTGCCAAGGTAGTGTATTTCTTAGGGGTTCAAGGTCACTACTTTGGTGTGTGGTGTTTGTAATCTGATTTGATTTCTTAGTGGATTACCCAGTTGTTTTTGGGAACTGGATGTAGCTCTTGTTGTAAGAGTGAACCAGTATAAACTGCTTGTGTGCATTTCTCTTTCTTTGAACTCCTTTAAATTTTGTTTTTAAGTTGTTTAAGTTTTAACTGGTATAAACAACCGATTGATTCGAAGAAACAATCGATTGTTTTTTCTGTGTTTTACTTTAAAACAGTTTGTGTTCTTGGCTAACTTGATTCCTCTTCTGGATTTCTTCACAGAGTTTCATTAAACCTTCAAAAGTTTTCGAAAATATCTTATAAACAATTCAGCCCCCCTCTTGTTTAAGGCCATATATTCTAACAATTGGCATCAAGAGCTAAGTTCTTGTAGTTACTCAAGTTTTCGATCCTAAATCTTTTTTCTATGGCTGAAAAACTACCTTTTGGGGAGGGTGCCTCAATTAACAGGCCACCTTTGTTTTGTGGTTTGAACTATCAGTTTTGGAAGGTTAGAATGAAAATCTTTGTTGAATCTCTTGATAAAGGGATTTGGGAAGCAATTGAAAATGACCCTTATATTCCAAAATTTGAAAAGGAAGGTGCTTCTATTGATTAACCTTGGTCCCAATGGACTGATGCTGAAAATAAAAGGGCCAAGTTTGATTGCATTGAAAATAATATCATAACCTCTGCTTTGAACTCTGGTGAATTTTTTAGGATCTCACAATATACATCGGTTAAGGAAATGTGGGATACTCTAGAGGTCACCCATGAAGAGACAAATGATGTGAAAAGGGAAAAGAAACATACTCTAATACAAGAGTATGAGATGTTCATAATGTTCAAAGGAGAATCAATTGTTGAAGTGCAAAAGAGATTAACCCACATAGTCAATCATCTAATGAGTCTTGGAAAAATCTTTGACAAGGAGGAGTTGAACATCAAGATTCTAAAGTGTCTTGATAGATCTTGGCAACCAAAATTTATTGCCATCTCTGAGTCTAAGGATTTGACATCCTTAACCACAACCTCCTTGTTTGGAAAGCTTAGAGAACATGAGTTGGAGATGAATAGACTCAATGTTCAAGAAAGTGAAGACAAGCATGTAAGGAACATAGCCTTGAAAGCTGCCAAGAGACAAAAATAAGCAAGACTCAAGTGATGAAAGTGAGGGAGAAACTCTTAGTTTGCTGTCCAAAAAGTTCAGCAAATTCTTGAAGAGAAACCGCAACAAAGAATCCAACAAAGAAAAGTATGGAAACAAGAAAACTAGTGATTTTAATCCTAACAATTATACTTGTTTTGGTTGTGGAGAACAAGGGAATATGAAAGATGAATGCCCAAATAAAGAAGGCAAGGAAAAGAAGTCAAGCAAGAAAGGGAAATCAAAAAAGGCCTACATTGCTTGGGATGAAAATGAAGTCTCCTCATCAAGCTCCTCATTAAGGTTACGTTTGGATCCAGGGGTGGTACTGTTGTCGACGACGGAAGTCACAACACCACCCCATTTGGTTCCATGGTTCGTTGCGGGTGAGAGTGCAGCTGAAGAGAAAGTTGAGGGAATGTTGTTTCTTCTGAAAGCTGAAGAGAAAGTTTCACTGTGCAGTGGAAGTGCCAAATCATCACCACGCATTTCCAATCTTGTCCTTACTTTTTTGCTGGATTCAAGAAGCACAGTGCCTCTGCATGCATGCCAAGTGAAAAGCAAGAGATTCCTGACTTGGTTCAGGAATCTATTGACCATGTGAAAGTTTGAAACCTCATCAATGAAGTGGGTGAGAGGTAGGTGTGTGAGATTCGTGGTTTCTTTATAAACGTTGCTTCCTCCATTCACAATTCACAGATAAGCAAGTGGACTGAGCAAAGAGAGCGAAGCATAGAGTGTGTAGTTGGAGAGATTCATAAGTCACAGTGTGTGTTAGGGGCTTCATTAACGCAGAGGTTATTCATCTGAAAGTGGTGTGTTCATCTCTGGGTTCATCTGAGGTGAGTTTATATGTTTCATTCAACAGTTAATCGATTATGGCTCAAATATCACAGGCAAAATAATCGATTATGGTGTAATCTGCAAAATTTTCCAGGCATAATCGATTATGTATAGTGTGTAAAATGGCTCATAATCGATTATGTGTTTGGGATAATCGATTATGCTTGTTTTTAGCCTAGCAGCATAATCGATTATGCTTTGATAATCGATTATCTGATGTGTGTGAAAGGGGTCCTAATCGATTATGGGATGTGATAATCGATTATGCTTGTTTTTTGCCTACTAACATAATCGATTATGCTTTGATAATCGATTATTCTCTCTGTGTAAGTGATGCCATAATCGATTATGTTCTTGAATTTTTGAAATAAAAATGTTTGTTAATTTATTTGTTTTCTGTTATTTTCAGGTGTGTTGATCTTCCTATAAGGCATCCTATTGCTGTTGTTGCTGTTGTTGAGTGCTTATCTTCAGGTTTTAATTTTTTTTTATGTAAAATTATTTTATTTAATTTGTGTTTTATATTTATGATTATGGTTTTGTAATATAATTTGTTTAGAATTTATTTTAGTTTATTATGTTAAGGCTGTTGTTGTAATATAATTTTTTTAGAGTTTAGTTTAGTTAATTATGTTAAGTAGTTACTAGATAGTTAATTAAATATGTTAAGGAGTTTAGTTAATTAAATTAATTTTTTCAGTTGATTTATTGTTTTAATTTTCGTAGACAGTTATTAATTTTTTAACATTTAAGAAAATTTTTTATTTCTATGAAATGAATTATTTAGAGAATGGAAACAGAAATTTGTAAATTTTATGTTTTTTATTATATTAAACATAAATTATTTATGTTATAATTAAATCAAATAAAAAAATGTTGTTGTGATTAAAGAAAAGTGAAAAATTTAAGATAAATATTGTTTATAAGAGAATAGATATTGTATAATAATAAATATACAAAGTTAATAAATATTGTATAAGAAAACTGAAATATTTTATAATAATAAATATACAAAGTTAATTTTTTTTAACATTTAATTTAATTGTTTATAAGAGAATAGATAACTTTTTTAAATGAATATTTGTATTCTGTATGGTTAATTTTTTTTTAATTGGACATAAATTATTAATGTTATTAGTTGAAAAGATTAAAAAAAATGTTTTTGTAATTTTTGTTATGAGATTTAATTGTTCTAAGAAAAAAATAAATGTATTTAAAATGAATATTTTTACAAGTGGAATAATGTGAAATGTGTAATTTGTAGGTTTCTTAAAAAGTAATTGATATTTTAGAAGTGCTATTTTTAATTGATATTTTAATTATAAATGTAGAAAATAATTATTTATTTTAAAATGAAATGTTTATGAAACAGATTTAAAAATATTTATTTTGACAGAATGGAATTCAAAATTTTAAAAATATTTTGATAGGGTTTTCAGTTTTGTAGATTAAACCTAATTTATTAATGTTATAATAAAAAACATTATAAAAATGTTGTATTAATTAAAAATAACAGTAAAATTTTAAAGTAGAAATATCATTTTGAGTTTTTTTTTTAATTTGTATTTCACATAAATTATTGGTGTTAGAATTAAATATTAAAAAAAAATGTTATACTAATTTAAAAAGTTAGAAAAAGTTTATTTTAGATTGATAATAAATTATTACAAAGAAAAATAAGTTTACAGAATCCAAATAAAAAGTAATAATCTGTAGTTAATATTATTTTAGATTGTACATAAATTATTAGAAAGATAAAAATAAATGTATTTAAAATGAATATTTTTACAAGTGAAAATAGAAATTTTTAATTTGTAGGGTTTTTAAAAAGTAATTGATATTTTAAAAGTGCTATTTTTAATTGATATTTTAATTATAAATGTAGAAAATAATTATTTATTTCAAAATGAATTGTTTATGAAACAGATTTAAATTTGTTTTTTTTTTGACAGAATGGAATTAAAATTTTAAAAATATTTTGATAGGGTTTTTATTTTTGTAGATTAAACATAATTTATTAATGTTATAATAGAAAACATTATAAAAATATTGTATTAATTAAAAAAACAGTAAAAGTTTAAAGTAGAAATATCATTTTGAGTTATTTTTTTTTTAATTTGTATTTCACATAAATTATTGGTGTTAGAATTAAATGTTAAAAAAAATGTTATACTAATTTAAAAAGTCAAAAAAAATTTATTTTAGATTGATAATAAATTATTACAAAGAAAAATCAGTTTAAAGAATCCAAATAAAAATTAATAATCTGTAGTTAATATTATTTTAGATTGTACATAAATTATTACAAAGATACAAATTTATGTATTTAAAATGAATATTTTTAGAAGTAGAAATAGAAATTTTAGGTTTTTATTTTATTTTATTTGTTTATATTTATTTGTTGTTTGATTAAATTATGTTATTGAATGATATAGTAATTTTGATTATTTTTTTATTAAAATTAATTAAAAGTACGTTTTAGGGTAACTGTATTGGTGTACTTTTACACCGATACGGTAACCGCGTTCGGTATGAATTCAGAAAGAAATTATGACGAGGCAGAGATGGTACAGTTTGAGGAAACAATTGCAATTTATGACGATCTTGTTGCGGCAAACATGAACTTAATTTCACAAATCGAAGAACAAATAAAAAAATATAATGAAGGTGCATCAGTCATGATTCTTTGTATGATTGCTTTTGGATTGAAATTGTTACGCACAATGCCTACTACAAGCAACTGTATCAGTGAGTCCCAACCACAAAAAGAGCGTCGCAGACAAGAATTGATGGAGTACTTGGTTCACACTGAACAATCTCGTCACATTATTCGCATGGGACCAGAAGCTTTCATTAAATTATGTGAACGAATACGGGGAACTGGACTTGTTAAAGATGCATATCGATCAACCGTGGAAGAACAAGTAGCGAAATTTCTGCACATTATTGGGCATAATGTGAAGAATCGAAGCGTGTCATTCTTTTTCCATCGGTCTGGAGAAACAGTTTCCCGTCACTTTCATAATGTTTTGAGTGCCATTTTAAGGTTGGAGGGAGAATTTTTAATTCAACCAAATGGAACGGTTGTAGAACCACACATCCTTAACAACAGTCGATTTTTCCCCTACTTTAAGGTTTGTTGATAAAAACATTACTTCAAATTATGTGTAATGTCTTCTTTAGTTTGTGGTTAATTAAAGTTATGAATTTTTGTTTACATTAGGATTGTTTAGGGGCCATAGATGGGAGTCATGTACGTGTTAAGGTTGCACGTGCTGATGCGCCTCGTTTTCGAGGGAGAAAAGATTGGCCAACCCAAAACATATTTGCAGCCTGTGACTTTGACATGAAGTTCACATATGTCTTAGCCGATTGGGAAGGAACTGCCTCCGATTCAAGGATATTGAAAGATGTTTTGGTACGAGGCGATCCTTTGGTTATTCCAGAAGGTTAGTTATAGGGGATTGGGTGTGCAGAAAAATTAAAAGGTTGTAGTAATATATACTAACCCAGTTTTCCACAATCTTTGTAGGAAAATACTATCTTGGTGATGCAGGTTTTATGTTAAAACGAAATATAATAACACCTTATCGCGGGGTGAGATACCATTTGAAAGAATATTCGCGAAGAGGGCCACAAAATGCAAAAGAGTTGTTTAATCATCGACATTCATCACTTAGGAACGTAATTGAGAGAACCTTTGGGGTGCTTAAAAAACGTTTTCCAATTATAGCCAGTGGGACTGAGCCACATTATGATGTGGATACTATGACAAAAATTGTTCTAGCTTGTTGTATTCTGCATAACTTTCTACGCGGGGTCGACAATGATCAGTCTCTGCTTGAAGAAGTAGATAATGAATTGTTAGAACAAGATGTCCAACCAAGCACCACCCATGCTCGTGAACATGATTACAGGATAGGGTGTGATATTAGGGATGCTATAACAAACGAAATGTGGCAAGATTATGTAAACAATTAATTTAATGAAATAATTTATTTTCTACCATTTTTCAATGTTTGTCATCCTAACTTTATTTAAGTTAATTAGATGGATCGCGGAAAAAATGTGGCTTCAAATTCATCAGGTTCTTATCGAGAGTTCACCAAGTGGACGGCGGAGATGGACCTAATTTTGCTCAATGCAATGATTGACGAGGTACGAAAAGGGTGTAGAATTGATGGTAGCTGGACCACTCAAGGATACACTAACATAGTTATGGCTTTAAATGAGGCTGGTTTATCGGGTCTTAAGAAAAATAATGTGAAGAACCGGCAGAAAAGCCTGAAGGACAGGTGGAGGGAAATCCATGATTTGTTTGGTGGATTGAGTGGTTTCGCATGGAACCAGACCACTAAACTTTTTGAAGCCGAGGACGAAGTTTGGAGTGAGCTGATTAAGGTACAATGATAAGTACTTTTTTACGTAAGATGAACATTTAACTTCACATGTCGAATGATATACTAATATGTGAGATGTATGTAGGCCAAACCATCTGCGGCAAAATGGCGTTTCACTCTCATTCGCCATTATGACCTCATGGAGGAGTTGTGGTCTAATGATAGAGCCACGGGAAGTCGGGTGAGGACAGCCCGTGACATGAATTCACCTCCTGACATGACCAATTTCAATGTCAACCTTGGGGAGAATAATATGGATTATATCCCCGAACCACCGAACATTGAGGAGGCAGATGACTACGTCCCACGATCACCAGCTGCTGAATTCCAATCTGGTGACACTCCTTCAGACACACCATCAAACACTCCTTCTATGCCGTCTGCTGGCTCTGCGGGCACATCCTCATCCCGAGGATCAAAGAGAAAAGGCCCCACTATGTACGGCATTGATGAACAATTTGCAATGTTGAATACTAATCTTCAACAATGCGTGTCATCAATGAAGGATGAAAATGAAAATGCCTCTCAGTTGGTTAATATTGCTCGTGCACAGGCAACGGCAGCTCAAGATATAGCTGCCGAAATTAGACGAAGAAACGACCTATATGCTGAGCATGTACACCACCATCGACGCCATGCCTCGTACCAGTACTCAGAGTCTGATATTTGGGCAATGCTCGTGGAGCTAAACATTCAAGATGAACAACTCATGGATCAATGCTATGAG